>NC_091306.1:4241454-4461454 GCF_038502225.1 Cherax quadricarinatus | reverse complement strand
TAGAACTATAAACAAAAGGTGAGGTAATCGGTCCCTCAGCCTTGGAGTTGGTGTGAAGAGCACCGTAGTCGTGAAGATTATTATTTTCCTTTAACTCCCCAAAAATCAATCTGATCATAATAAAACTAATAATAATAATATCAGTAATAATAATTATAATTATTATATTCATGGGGAAGCGATTAACTCGTACACCACCTGGGGAATACAAGGTAAACAGGTTTGATCAGAGGATGGGGAGGAGAGCTTTCATCTCCTGGATCAAGAGCCCTTCACTAGCATCAAGGTAAGTACCACGAAGGGCTGACCAGGAAATTAATACATTTCACTGACAGTAAATAAGGAACTAAAATTAAGGCGACCCTAACTGTCGGGGAGATTTAGGCTATACTACGCTTTTCTATAACCACAGAAAAGCACTAAACCCGTTGGGGGTTGAGCTGGGGGAATGAGAGGCTTTCAGGTGTGATGCAAGGGGGCGCATAAATTCCTTAGATCAAGAGCTCTTTACGAGAAGCCTCCACTGAAGGTAGTGAAAAATTCAAGATTTACACACCACGTTAAGCCAGTCTTTAGAACTCGTTACCACTGAAGCCAAGATTATATGTTTGCAAATAATTCATTATTACCACCGTGACTTGCTGAACCATCAAAACATGAGGGACCCAGCCCCTGAACCCATGACGTGCCCCTGTAGCTTCCTGAGCCACTATAACACGAAGGCTCAGCCCCTGGACCCATGACGTGCCCCTGTAGCTTCCTGAACCACCATAACATGAGGGCTCAGTCCCTTGATGTGTCTTTCTAGCTTCCTGAACCACCATAACATGAGGGGCCCTGCCCCTGGACCCATGATGCACCTCCGTAAGCTTCCTGACCCACCACAACATGGGCGCCCAGCCCCTGAACCCATGACGTACCTCTGTAAACTTTTGATTACAGATGCACACAGTGCGCCTCATATCCACAGCATAGATGTGAGACGCATAATAAAAGCATGAAACTATCAGTAGGAGAAATATCTGAAAAACAAAAAATTTTTATTGACCGCTCTGGAACAATGTCATATAATGTCGATAAGACACATTTGCAACATTTAGGTACATTTTTATATAGATACCTAATTGCTGAAAATGTGTTTTGCTTATCTACAAGGTACGGATACAAGGGTACGTAATATATATAAATGAACGTGATATAAAGGTACGTGATATAAAGGCATATGTTGTAAAGGTGCGTGATATAAAGTCACACCTTAGTCGCACCCAGGTCACACCCTGGTCATACCTTAGTCCACCCTGGTCACATCTGTAAAAAAGAAATAGTAAATGAAGGCTTAGGGTGTTGAAGAGCCGGGGCTCCGCCTGGCCTAGTGGGACGCCACTTCCGTTGCTGCTGCTGCCGTTTCCGCTAATTACATCGTTACGTTCCTGCAACGCTTCAAAAACAATCACGATGTTGCAACACTTCAAAAACAATCACAAAAGTGTCTTAAGTTTAAAATTCGCCTTTCTGTGTATTAGCATTACTAAATTGACGGTGTAGCTGGGTAAGGTGACTGGCAGAGGAAGGGAGAGGCATTTGGGTCTCGGCCGATAAAAATAAAGGCAGCCTGAAGTCCTTGGATCAGGAGCCCTTTTGGGTTCAGAGCTTCCCCTGCAATTATAACAGTGTAGCTGCCAATTAAAAATCGATATACATCGAGATGTGCGTATACACTGAGAAGTGTACGTGTGTATATACAAACAGGTGCATATATGTCAGTAAATATACGAAGGCATGTCTGTGTATATACATGGGTGCACATCTCTCAATGTATAACAAAGATACAAATGTTTGTGTACATGCACCGAGGAATGCATATCTGAATACATGTACTGAGGGACACGCATCTCAGTGAATATACAGTGAGAGTTGTAATCTCTTGGTATATACAGAGTGAAGTGCTCATTTTTCAATATATGTTAACGGGGAGGTGTACATCCCTGCGTACATACATAGACTGATGTATAAAAAAATAAACTTCTCGACCTGTTGACACTATCATACAACCGATAGGATTTAAATCTAACAAACTATGGCTGCATCTGATTTAACTCTGCTTACCACTGCTCTTTGTGTGCGATTGGTTAGTAAGCTGAAGATCCATCTGCCTACTTTGCCAGTCATCCCAAAATGAGTGCTAAAAGGATAACTTTGCAAAGTAGGTAAATGGATCTTCAACTTTCTAACTAATCGCACACAAAGAGTAGTGGTAAACAGAGTTAAATCAGATGCTGCCATAGTGAAGAGCTCTGTCCCACAAGGCACAGTACTCTCACCTATCCTGTTCCTTATTCTCATATCAGACAGACAGAGATGTAAACCACAGCACTGTGTGATCTTTTGCAGACGATACTAGGATCTGCATGAGAGTGTCATCCATTGAGGACACGGCAAATCTCAAAGAAGATATAAGCCAAGTTTTCCAATGGGCAACAGAGAGCAATATGATGTTCAATGAAGACAAATTCCAACTACTCCGTTATGGAAAACTGGAGAAAATAATAACTAGGACTGAGTATACTGCAAACTCTAATCACACAATAGAGCGGAAAAGTAATGTGAAGGACCTGGGTGTGGTAATGTCCGAAGACCTCACCTTCAAGGACCATAACAATGCCACTATCACATCTGCGAGGAAATTGCTAGGATGGATAATGAGAACATTCAAGACAAGAGATGCTAAGCCAATGATGATCCTTTTTAAACCACTTGTTCTCTCTACTGGTTACCTAACCTCCAGGTAACCAGGTAGGCTGGAATACTGCTGTACATTAACATCCCCATTCAAGGCAGGTGAAATTGCAGATCTAGAGAATGTACAGAGAACCTATACTGCACGTATAAGTTCCATCAAACACCTTAACTACTGGGAACGCTTGGAAGCACTTGCCCTGTATTCACTGGAGCACGGGCGAGAGAGATATAATCTACACCTGGAAGATTCTGGAGGGATTGGTCCCTAATATGCGCACAGAAATCACTCCATACGAAAGCAAAAGACTTGGCAGGCGATGCAACATACCCCCAGTGAAAAGTAGGGGCGTCACTGGTACACTAAGAGAAAATGCAATAAGTGTCCGGGGTCCAAGACTGTTCAACAGCCTCCCACCAGCAATAAGGGGCGTTACCGGTAAACCCCTGGTTGTCTTCAAGAGGGAGCTGGACAGATACCTAAAGACGGTGCCGGATCAGCCGGGCTGCGGTTCGTACGTTGGATTGCGTGCGGCCAGCAGTAACAGCCTCGTTCATCAGGCCCTGATCCACCGGGAGGCCTGGTCGTGGACCGGACCGCGGGGGCGTTGATCCCCGGAATACCCTCCAGGTAGACTCCAGATAGGTAACTAAGTGACGTAACAACTCAAAATCCAACACTCACATCCAATATCTTCTACAGCCCAGACTATTGAAAAAACACATTCCTATTTATTTCAGCAATTTGAAAGTTGTACATGGAGTACATTTTGTCCCGGAGTCTAGCAGCACGCTTGACATTTTCAACCCCTCGTGCAAATGTCACATGACGACAGGACTTCAATGGGGTAAATTCACTACTTGTTCGTTTCACTCTATGGCTACACAAGGGACACGCGGACATTACAGGCCATATACAAGGAACATGAACAAGATTTTATTTGAATTAATTTAGCCAGTAACCCAGGAATACCCACGAAAAAAATCACCTGTTTTTCTTCACTTGGTTTCTTGTTTGGTTTCCTTCCAAAGATGCGATCTACAACTGTCGAGTAACTTCTAGGTATATACTGCATTTGCTGCTAAGTGTTACTTACCCTAAAGATCGTACCGCCCGAGAGTTACGGTAGTTTCTGGCAGTACAACACTTCCATAGTTACATCACATGGTGCAATAAATATGAGACACTGACACCACAAGAAGCTAGCAGGCTGGCATACAACAACTATCCAAGGAAGCGCTACCTTCTTCTCATGTTAAGTGGGAAACGGTAGCCTGTTGAACATGTTGCACTCTGGCAGACATTACTCCGTCGTGACTGTAATATGTCAATTAAACACTGCAAACTTCTATTTACAATTAGTATTATATACTTGCCTTAATTTTCCGGCAGAGCTCTTAATGCTCTAGTCTAATTAATATATTTCCGTTACAATTTACGAGGGCTGGTCTGAGACCGGACCACAGGAGGCGATGATCCCATGAAGGGAAGGGTAGCGGCATTTCCATGGATCAAGAGCCCTTCACCAGCATCAATCACTCCCTTGAAGAGAATCAGTCCAAGGGTGCTTTCAATACACTTTTAAGAGTTAAAAGGGCAACTGGGTACTTCACCTTTGGCTAAATATTAACACACACACACGATCAGTGAAGAGGAGGGGCCAGGAGCTATGTCTCGACCCCTGCAACCACAAATAGGCGAGTACACACACACACACGAAGGTGAGGGGTAACCACACTACGTTTGTGTGACGAAATTATATTCTTGAGGCGAAGTATAGAATTATATCCTAAAGGAGTGTTACGAATTTCTTTCCACTGGTTTGTTGCGGCATTAAATTCTGGAGAGCGGTGAAATTCAACTCCGAAGGTGAGCAGCAGAATTAAATTCTGAAGGTGAGCAGAAGAATTCAATTCTGAAGATAAACAGCAGAATTCAACTCAGCAAGTGAGCTATGAAGCTCAAGAGTTGAGTTATAGATTATTATTAGAAGATAAACTATATACCAGTTTTACTGAAAACTAGAAGGTGGTAAGAACCAGGTCAACATGGTGACACCCAGGTCAACATGGTTGATTATCATCATATCTGAAGTTCCAGACTTAGCATACATACGTAGGTAGGGGTGTGCCTAAGTATTGGCATTGACCTAAAATTGAGTATCGGCAAAAAATTGGTATCGTCCCATCACTAGACACAGCTCCTTTACATACAGGAAGCAGTAGAGTGTTGTGGAAAAAAAGACAGACAAATCACAAATCTCAGAAAGGGTGATATTGGATGGAACAGCACAACCTAAACCAGCATGGATTTAGAGCCGGGAGATCACGCTTGTCACACTTACTAAATCATTATGATAGGATTAAGGAGGCGTAGTAGGACAACCGAAACATAAATGTGGTATACGCGGGTGTCAGGAAAGCATTTAACAAATGCGACCATGGAGTGATTGCAAATAAATGTATGCGATAGGCATAACAGAAAAAACAGGCAAATTGATATTCAGCTTTCTGACAAAGAGAAATAGTAAATATAGTAAAAACTGGCAGTGGTAAAGAAAAAATCTCAGCCGGGCTGTGGTTCGTACGTAGGATTGCGTGCGGCCAGCAGTAACAGCCTCGTTGATCAGGCCCTGATCCACCAGGAGGCCTGGTCGTGGACCGGGCCGCGGGGGTGTTGATCCCCGGAATGCCCTCCAGGTAGACTCCAGGGAGACCCTAAGGCGCAGTTCTGGCGCCTTTATGTTTCTCATCATCAAAGCGGACATGCATAAAAACGCTCGCCACAGTTTCATATCATAGGCGGGTGATGACGAACTAAGCTTGAAAATCACTTCGATAAAGGACATGGAAAAACTGCAAGAAGATACAAGGAAGGTCTACCGATGGGAAGTGGAAAATAACATGACGTTCAATGGCGATAAGTTCCAACTGCTCTGAAATGGATAGAATGAAGAACTAAGGAAAACTGTATATAAATAAATGCAAGAGGATCACCAAACAGAAGGAAAGGAACATGAGAAGGACCTGATTGTAATTATGTCAGCTGACCTAATTATAAAGAACACGATATTGCAAATATCACTTAAGCCAGGAAAATAACGGGATGTTTAATGAGAACTCTCAAAACAAGGAAAATAGTGCCAATGGTGATACTACTCAAATCGCTTGTGCTTTCTTGCATTGAGTACTGTTCCATGTTGATTTGAACCCACACGTAGGTTCGAATCCTGTTGACCGCGATCTTTGTCTGTATATACCTCTGACTGTTTCTGCGTGAGGCACTGAGATTTTATAATTATAATCAAGTATTGCTTCTTTTTTACTAATGGATACTCAGAGTTTAAAGAGGTGGATTTGCTTCCTTTACTGTTCTGAGTATAACTGAACAGTTGTCCTTAGTGAGGCAATCTTTCTCCCTTCCCCTCTTTTTTTTTTTTTTTGCATATTAACTGACAGTGGAGTGAGGGTGGAGGGTGAAAGTGAGGGTGGAGGGTGAAAGTGAGGGTGGAGGATGAGAGTGAGGGGTGGAGGGTGAGAGTGAGGGTGGAGGGTGAGAGTGAGCGTGGGTGAGTGTGTGAGTGCACTTGTAACGGTGTTGTTGGGAACACGGCCACGGTCAGCCTGAGGTGTGGAATGTTGTTTGTGGCCCCCCTACCTTGGTCATTACCTCTCTCTCTCTCTCTCTCTCTCTACCCCCTCACATTTTTATCATTATCTTCTCTTTAATCTCCTTACTGTCTTATCTCTTCCTCGTCTCACCTTTCTCTAGAAGCACTAATTCTCACTCAACTTCTCTTATTTTTAGTATACACCTTCTCCTTTTGCCTCTTCTCTATTACCCTCTATTATTATTCCCCATCCACTCTATCTGTCACTGTTAACAGCCTATGTCCTCCAAAACGTGATTCATATACGATTCTTACTGCTCAATAAACTCGCCCTTGGGGACAAAAATTTTTAACCTTCCTGTTCGATTCATTTTCACAATATATCCAAAATACGACTTTGTTATATTATTTCACTGTGAATTAAAGGTTCTTGGTACAGCTTCTAATACAACACCATTACTCAAATGGCGAATCTTCTTCACTATTGTTGATTATCGCGAGTGATGTCTGGAGTCTGGTCATGGAAGAATAGGTTTTCCTCTGTATAAACGTAAATAAGTAACTTTACTTACAGGATTCATTGCCTTTGTACCTAGTTCAGCCATCAAAACTTTGGGGGCCCAGTCCCTGGACCCATTATGCACCTCTGTAATCTGTAAATACCTTTGTAACTTGTCATGATTTGTAACTTGCTCAGCTATCAAAACTTTGGGGCCCAGTTCCTAGACCCATTATGTACCTCTGTAATCTTTTGACTACCGCCCACAGGATGGGTATGGGGTGCATAATAAACCTATTAAACTAACTCTAATTTGGAGCCTAATTAGCTTCTTGAAAGGCATTAAATTTGCCAACAAATGAATGCCAGATGCAATCTTGCACTCAGAAACGCTCCCTACTACCCCCCCTCCCATTCCCCATCACCACAAACACTTTGAAGATTACCCGCTCTCTCCTTCCCTGCCGTCCTAAGGAGCTAAGAAGCCAGCGCTGCTGGCACTGCCACGGGCGGTGTCAACGATCTTGTCTCCCACCCCAGTGTTAACAATATATATTGTGTGTGGGATCTTTTGATTCAGGAAGGTGTAGAGATCGTATATGAATGTGTGTGTTTACTAATCTATATGTGGTTGCAGGGGTCGACTCTCAGCTCCTGGCTTCCTCCTCTTCTCTGTTCGCTACTAGATCCACTCTCTCCTGGCTTCAAGAGCCGTATTGTACCTCTTCTTAAAGTTATGTATGGATCCCGCCTCTACCACTTCAGTCTCAAGATTGTTCCACTTTGACAACTCTAAGGCTGAAAAAGTACTTCCTAACATCATATGACTCATCTGAGTTTTCAACTTCCAGTTGTGTCCTCTTGGTCCCAGTTCTCATCTCTTGAAACATTGTATCCCTTTTCACCCTGCCAATTCCTCTCAGTACTTTGTACGTCGTTATCATATCCCCTAGTCCTCCAGTATAATCAGGCAGAGTTCCTTTACCTCTCCTCACTGAACATACTCCTTGGTTCCGAGACTAGTCATCGCAATTTCTCTGATTTTTTGATATGCTTGACCAGGTGTGGGTTCCCTACTGGTGCTGTAAACTCCAATACAGGCCTGACGTGCACGGTGTAGTGTCGTGAATGACTCCTTACCTAGATGTCGAAAAGCTATTCTTAGATTTGCCAGAAGCGCATTCGCTGCAACACTTACTTAACTGATATGCGCCTCAGGGAATATACTCGGCATGATACACAACCCAAGGTCCTCCTCGGGTGAGGTTTGCAGCCTTTGCCCCTCGAACCTGTACTCCGTCTGCAGTGTTTTGACTTTCCCCAAGCTTCGTAACTTTGTATTTAGTGGGGTTAAACTCCAGGAACCATTCGTCAGACCAAGCTTGCGGCATGTCCAAATAGATTTGCAGCCTTTCCTGGTCCTTGTCTGTTTGTATTCTCATGAGTTTCACGTCGTCTGCGAACAGATATACCACTGACTATCCCTTTTACAATGTCATTCACATATATAAGAAATAGCACCGGCTCTAGGACTGATTCTTATGGAGTCCCATTCGTCACATGCACCCGTTCCGACACCTCATCACGGACGATCACTTTTCCTTCCTGTCAGGTATGTCTTGATCCACTGCAATGTTTTCCTGTTATTCCTGCCTGCTTCTCTAGCTTCTGTACCACTGTGCGGTACTGTGTCAAAAGCCTTCTTACAGTGCAAGAAAATGCAATCTACTCGTCTGTCTCTCTTTCTTATTTTACTTCTGCTATGTTGTTGTAGAACTTAAGTAGGTTTGTGACAGGGTTTTCCATTCCTGAAGCCGTGCTGGTTGTCATGTATGACCCCACTCCTTTCTAGGTGCTCCACCACTCCATAACTTTACATACATGTCAGTGAAATTGGTCTGTAGTTTAACGCTATCTCCTTAAAGATTTGTCTTCCACACCTCCGGCAGTTGCTGTCTATAAATATGTTGAAGATTGGTCCTAGTGACACATATAGTGCCTCTCTTCTCTCAAAACCCATGGAATGATATTATCTAGTCCCACCACCTTCGAAGTATCTAACTCACATAGCAGTTTCTTCACCTTCTCCCCAGTTGTATGTACTGTGTCCAACACTTGCTGGTGCACTCTACCACTTCAGTTTGTTGGTAGCCTTTCTGTATCTGAGAATATCTCTCTAAATCTCATGCTGAGCTCTTCACAAACTTCCTGGTCATTTCTTGTGAGCTCCCCACCTGCCTTCTTGAGCCTGATTATCGGGTCCCTGACTAGTTTTCTCCCTGATGTGGGTATATAACAACTTTGACTCGGATTTAGCTTTCAAAGCTATGTCATTTCACTGAAATTGCTACCGAGCCTCCCTTCTCCATGCAATGCTCGTATCTGACTTTCCGGCTCGGCTCCTGGTTTCCCCGAGTTCTTTGCTTTCCATATTTTTCCATTCTCTAGCACATTTAGTTTTGGCCTCTCTACACCTCTGGGTAAACCATGGGATCACTCTGGTCTTCCCATTATTTCTACTGCTCCTGGGTACGAAATTCTCCTCCGCCTCCCTGCACTCAAACCACATACTCTATCATCTCATTCACTGTGTTACCCTCTAGTTCTCTTTCACATTGAATCTCATATAGGACTTACCTAATGTCTGTGTAGTTCCCACTTTTGAAGGCTAGCTTCTTCCTTCCTTCCCGTGCTGGTTCACTTTTTACTGTTATCTCCACTAGGTGGGTAGGTAGGGGAGGGGGTGGATGTGTGTACTCACCTATCTATGGTTGCAGGGGTAGAGTCTTAGCTCCTCCCCCCCCCCCCCCCACCCGCCTCTTCGATAGTGTGCGCGCGCACGCGAGAGAGAGAGAGAGAGAGAGAGAGAGAGAGAGAGAGAGAGAGAGAGAGAGAGAGAGAGAGAGAGAGAGAGAGAGAGAGAGAGAGAGAGAGAGAGAGAGGCAGGCGTGCAGGGATGGTATGGGTTGCATCAACCTTAAGTAGTGTGACAAGAAGATATGGCGTAAAGTGCTGACCTTCACGAAGCTCAAAAAATAAGTAGGGAAGATGAAAGAAACGAATGAATGAAGGAAAGCAAGGCAGAAAAAAAAGAGTAAAGGAAGGAAACAACCAAGAAACGAGTGAAGGAACCAACACTAAGGAAAGGAAAAAAAAAAATGATGAAATACGCGTCAGGAATTTTGAATTTTTGCCTCGCGCGTGCGTGTGTGCGTGTGTGTGCGTGTGCGTGTGTGTACTCACCTAGTTGTACTCACCTAGTTGAGGTTGCGGGGGTCGAATCCGAGCTCCTGGCCCCGCCTCTTCACTGATCGCTACTAGGTCACTCTCCCTGAACCGTGAGCTTTATCGTACCTCTGCTTAAAGCTATGTATGGATCCTGCCTCCACTACATCGCTTCCCAAACTATTCCACTTACTGACTACTCTGTGGCTGAAGAAATACTTCCTAACATCCCTGTGATTCATCTGTGTCTTCAGCTTCCAACTGTGTCCAATCTCTGGAACATCCTGCCTTTGTCCACCTTGTCAATTCCTCTCAGTATTTTGTATGTCGTTATCATGTCCCCCCTATCTCTCCTGTCCTCCAGTATCGTCAGGTTGATTTCCCTTAACCTCTCCTCGTAGGACATACCTCTTAGCTCTGGGACTAGTCTTGTTGCAAACCTTTGCACTTTCTCTAGTTTCTTTACGTGCTTGGCTAGGTGTGGGTTCCAAACTGGTGCCGCATACTCCAATATGGGCCTAACGTATACGGTGTACAGGGTCCTGAATGATTCCTTATTAAGATGTCGGAATGCTGTTCTGAGGTTTGCTAGGCGCCCATATGCTGCAGCAGTTATTTGGTTGATGTGCGCTTCAGGAGATGTGCCTGGTGTTATACTCACCCCAAGATCTTTTTCCTTGAGTGAGGTTTGTAGTCTCTGACCCCCTAGACTGTACTCCGTCTGCGGCCTTCTTTGCCCTTCCCCAATCTTCATGACTTTGCACTTGGTGGGATTGAACTCCAGGAGCCAATTGCTGGACCAGGTCTGCAGCCTGTCCAGATCCCTTTGTAGTTCTGCCTGGTCTTCGATCGAGTGAATTCTTCTCATCAACTTCACGTCATCTGCAAACAGGGACACCTCAGAGTCTATTCCTTCCGTCATGTCGTTCACAAATACCAGAAACAGCACTGGTCCTAGGACTGACCCCTGCGGGACCCCGCTGGTCACAGGTGCCCACTCTGACACCTCGCCACGTACCATGACTCGCTGCTGTCTTCCTGACAAGTATTCCCTGATCCATTGTAGTGCCTTCCCTGTTATCCCTGCTTGGTCTTCCAGTTTTTGCAGGGATAACAGGGAAGGTACTACAATGGATCAGGGAATACTTGTGTGTGTGTGTGTGTGTGTGTGTGTGTGTGTGTGTGTGTGTGTGTGTGTGTGTGTGTGTGTGTGTGTGTGTGTGTGTGTGTGTGTGTGTGTGTGTGTGTGTGTGCGCGCGCGCACGCGCGTGTATACAGCGTCATCACGTCACCTACACAATATGAAAGTCTCCTCTTTTAAAACTTCTGCAGGCTGTGTCTGTCTTCAACTCCACTCCGACTGCAAACCTAATCCTAGACAAAAATTCCAGACCTGCTGGGTGACATTAAGTGTCGAATAAAAGTATCCACGCAATGCAGTATCTCTAATGATAATTACAAAAAAAAAAATACATACCAATAGCTCTGACGTCCCACATCATAAAAATCTTTGAAAGAGTGCTAAGAAGCAGGATTGCAAATCACCTGGATTGCCAAAATCTACACAATCCAGGGCAACATGGGTTCAGAGCAGGTCGCTTCTGACTCTCACAACTACTGGATCACTATGATATGGCCTTGGATGCACTGGAAGAAAATCAGAATGCAGATGTAATATACACAGACTTTGCAAAAGCATTTGACAAATGCGATCATGGTGTAATAGCCCATAAAATACGTGCTAAAGGAATAACTGGGAAAGTGGGGAGATGGATCTTCAACTTCTAACAAATCGAACACAAAGAGTAGTGGTCAACAGAGTTAAATCGGAGGCTGCCATAGTGAAGGGCTCTGTTCCACAAGGCACAGTACTCGCCCCCATCTTATTCCTCATCCTCATATCAGACAGACAGAGATATACATCACAGCACCGTATCATCCTTTGCGGATGATACTAGGATCTGCATGAGGTTGTCATCTGCTGAGGACGCGGTTAACCTCCAAGAAGATATAAACAAAGTTTTCCAGTGGGCAACGGTAAACAATATGATGTTCAATGAGGACAAATTCCAACTACTCCGTTATGGAAAACTGGAGGAGATAATAACTAGAACAGAGTATACTACAGACTGGCCATACAATAGAGCGGAAAAATAATGTAAGGGACCTGGAAGTAGTAATGTCTGAGGATCTCACTTTCAAGGATCACAACAGTGCCACGATCGCACGTGCAAAGAAAATGATAGGATGGATAATGAGAACGTTCAAAACGAGAGATGCCAAGCCAATGATGATCCTTTTCAAATCACTTGTTCTCTCAAGGCTGGAATACTGCTGTACATTAACATCTCCATTCAAAGCAGGTGAAATCGCAGATCTAGAGAGTGTACAGAGATCCTTTACTGCACGTATAAGTTCTGTCAAGCACCTTAACTACTGGGAACGCTTGGAAGCACTTGACTTGTACTCGTTGGAACGCAGGAGGGAGAGATATATCATAATCTACACTTGGAAAATCTTGGAAGGAATGGTCCCAAATCTGCACACAGAAATCACTCCCTACGAAAGTAAAAGACTGGGCAGGCGATGCAAAATGCCCCCAATAAAAAGTAGGGGCGCCATTGGTACACTAAGGGAAAACACCGTAAGTGTCCGGGGCCCAAGACTGTTCAACAGCCTCCCATCAAGCATTAGGGGAATTGCCAATAAACCCCTGGCTGCCTTCAAGAGAGAGCTGGACAGATACCTAAAGTCAGTGCCGGATCAGCCGGGCTGTGGCTCGTACGTTGGACTGCGTGCGGCCAGCAGTAATAGCCTAGTTGATCAGGCCCTGATCCATCGGGAGGCCTGGTCATGGACCGGGCCGCGGGGGCGTTGATCCCCGGAATAACCTCCAGGTAACCACATCATAACTGAAACTACCAGAGCCTAACATATGCGCAATGTTCCGGCGGTAACGTTAACTTAACATTTAAATGCTGAAAATGAGGAATACTATGTACTGAAGGCAAAAATGTGCCTGCGTAATGCACATTACTCCAATATCCATGTACGTCTGCATGCAGGCACGCACGGACGCCCCCCAGGTGAGGTTATCGGAAGGCAGCAAGCGAAGCAGCAACACACGAGCCAGCAGGACAAAGCAACACATGAGGCAGCAGGACACAGCAACACTTGAGGCAGCACGACACAGCAACACACGAGGCAGCAGGACACAGCAACACATGAGGCAGCAGGACACAGCAACACACGAGGCAGCAGGACAAAACAACACACGAGGCAGCAGGACACAGCAACACACGAGGCAGCAGAACACAGCAACACACGAGGCAGCAGGACACAGCAACACACGAGGCAGCAGGACACAGCAACACACGAGGCAGCAGGACAAAGCAACACGAGGCAGCAGGACACAGCAACACACGAGGCAGCAGGACAAAGCAACACACGAGGCAGCAGGATACAGCAACACACGAGGCAGCAGGACACCGCAACACAAGAGGAAGCAAGACACAGCAACACACGAGGCAGCAGGACACAGCAACACACGAGGCAGCAGGACACAGCAACACACGAGGCAGCAGGACACAGCAACACACGAGGCAGCAGAACACCGCAACACACGAGGCAGCAGGACAACGCAACACACGAGGCAGCAGGACACAGCAACACACGAGGCAGCAGGACACATCAACACACGAGGCAGCAAGACACAGCAACACACGACGCAGCAAGACACAGCAACACACGAGGCAGCAGGACACCGCAACACACGAGGCAGCAGGACAAAGCAACACACGAGGCAGCAGGACACAGCAACACACGAGGCAGCAAGACACAGCAACACACGAGGCAGCAGGACACCGCAACACACGAGGCAGCAGGACACCGCAACACACGAGGCAGCAGGACACCGCAACACACGAGGCAGCAGGACACCGCAACACACGAGGCAGCAGGACACATCAACACACGAGGCAGCAAGACACAGCAACACACGAGGCAGCAGGACACAGCAACACACGAGGCAGCAGGACAAAGCAACACACGAGGCAGTAGGACACAGCAACACACGAGGCAGCAGGACACAGCAACACACGAGGCAGCAGGACACAGCAACACACGAGGCAGCAGGACACCGCAACACACGAGGCAGCAGGACACCGCAACACACGAGGCAGCAGGACACCGCAACACACGAGGCAGCAGGACACCGCAACACACGAGGCAGCAGGACACCGCAACACACGAGGCAGCAGGACACCGCAACACACGAGGCAGCAGGACACCGCAACACACGAGGCAGCAGGACACCGCAACACAAGAGACAGCAGGACACCGCAACACAAGAGACAGAAGGACACAGCAACACACGAGGCAGCAGGACACAGCAACACACGAGGCAGCAGGACACAGCAACACACGAGGCAGCAGGACAAAGCAACACACGAGGCAGCAGGACACAGCAACACACGAGGCAGCAGGACAAAGCAACACACGAGGCAGCAGGACACAGCAACACACGAGGCAGCAAGACATAGCAACACACGAGGCAGCAGGACACAGCAACACACGAGGCAGCAGGACACAGCAACACACGAGGCAGCAGGACACAGCAACACACGAGGCAGCAGGACACAGCAACACACGAGGCAGCAGGACACAGCAACACACGAGGCAGCAGGACACCGCAACACACGAGGAAGCCTGACACAGCAACACACGAGGCAGCAGGACACCGCAACACATGAGGCAGCAAGACACAGCAACACACGAGGCAGCAGGACACAGCAACACACGAGGCAGCAGGACACAGCAACACACGAGGCAGCAGGACACAGCAACACACGAGGCAGCAGGACACAACAACACAAGAGGCAGTAGCAAACAACATACGAGGCAGCAGCACAAAGCAACATAAGAAACATCAACACACAAGGCAACAACAAACAACACTCAGCACACGAGACAGCAGCAACACAGAAGGTAGCCACACCCAGCACACCATGCAGGAAGACAGCAGGCTATCACCGGAAGGACATGTAGAGAGCGGTCAACACCTTTTCCCAGTCCACCCTAAAGCTACCTGGCTCATACATCGTTTTTCCACCCCTTCAACAGAGACAAGATGAGATAGGGAGAGAGGAAGATCCACAAAGTGAGAGGGGGGGGAAGGAGAGAGGAAGATGAAGGAAGGGGGCACAGTACATTAGATAGTATCTAAAAAAAATCAAACAGAAGCCCCCTGCAGAGCAAGTCTTTACAATCAGCGTTGTCAGAATTAACACTCTACATTTTCTTTACCAGCACCTAGAAGAGCCTCAAAGCGATGTTTCGTCCGTCTTGGATCAATGTCCTGACTTGACAATGGTCCAGCAAGGACCGAAATGTCGTCAAAAGTGAGGGTTATTCGTGAACTATTTCGGCCACAGTATTGTGACTATTCTTTATATCAAGATTACCTGCTGAGGACTAAGCTACTGTCTACCTATCGTTAATTATTTATAGACAGAAAAGGATATAGCCTGTCTCTAGCTGCCCCCTCCCCTCTGGCCTGGTGGCCTGGTGGTTAACACTCGCTTCACACGGCGAGGGCCTGGGTTCGATTCCCAGCCAGAGTAGAAACATTGGGCGTGTTTCTTTCCACCTGTTGTCTATGTTCCCCATCAGTAAAATGGGTACCTGGGTGTTAGTCGACTGGTGTGGGTCGCATCCTGGGACACTGACCTAATTTGCCCGAGATGCTCAGCATAACAAGTGGCTTTCTATGTAGTAGTATGTCATTGTTGTAAGCTAGGACTGTATACCATGTACATGTACTTGTAGTAAATAAAGATTATTATTATTATTATTTCCTTCCCCAACTCCGCTCAGACACAAAGCCGGCAGGAAAAAGTGGGCGGAGAGTTACGGTGATGTATTGAAAAACGTGGCTGAATATTTATCATGTGAGGAGGAGGAGGAGGAGGTGTAGTTTAGATTTACAAGTGCTGCTGCTGCACCTTCTGCTATCACTATCTGTCCACAGGGCTCCAGAGATATCTTCTCGCTACACCAACGATCAGACTGAACTACAGCGCCCACTCACATTATTTTATTCCATGAAGCGGTAAACCAGTGTGGGCCAATTACCACAAGGCTTGGTGGAAAGACTTTCTTCCGTTCATCGCGGCCCAATTTCTGACTAGTCAGGCTGTTGGTGATCGCTCTTTACATTCGTCACTACTCGTTTCTGTCAACCAGCTGCCCTAGCGCTTCCAACCACTAACTTTAGTTCCAGTAACCACTGCAAAAGACACCTGGATAGAAGATGCGTGGTCTATAGGCAGACTTCAGCATTGTGTTCAGTAGAAGCCAATAGAATTGCTCGTCAAACTTTTTCTTGAAGGATGTAATGTTGTGACGTTAAAAAGAAAAGGGCAATATTTTTCAGGGCTCTTTGACTGCTGGCAAAAATCAAGCGCTGTATCACGTCTGTATTACATCACTGCTGTATTACATCTTCTGATTCAATATCATGCTACTATTTCGTGCAGTCTTGACGCTTTGCACTTCAAATTTATTTAGCCTCAGAGATTTAGAAGAGATTTCAGAAGGAAAAATAGGTTTGTTCTAGATCTCCTTTTCTGCACTCCGAGAGGAGTTTACACACTATATACCTAATTTTCTTGACTAGGAAGTATGTACACAATCATAACCCTTATTTTCTTGCAGGGGCAACGAATTTTTCACACAAGGAATCAAAAACTACGTTTTATTTTGCATCTTAAGAGCACATGAGCAAGAAGACTAGGGAATATAGATAAGATGGAGAGATAGAGAGAGAGAGAGAGAGAGAGAGAGAGAGAGAGAGAGAGAGATAGAGAGAGAGATAGAGAGATAGAGAGATAGAGAGAGAGAGAGAGAGAGAGAGAGAGAGAGAGAGAGAGAGAGAGAGAGAGAGAGAGAGAGAGAGAGAGATAGAGAGATAGAGAGATAGAGAGATAGAGAGATAGAGAGATAGAGAGATAGAGAGAGAGAGAGAGAGAGAGAGAGAGAGAGAGAGAGAGAGAGAGAGAGAGAGAGAGAGAGAGAGACTGTGTTCAGGTTGAGGGGAGGTAGGACAGGGATAGAGAGGGTAGGAACAGCAAGAAGGGCAAGACAGGTACATATATGGACGGGCGTGAACGAGGTCATCATCCTCTCAGCACCTCAGCACCCAGCAGGCTCAAAGCCACCTCATCAAGGTCAGCACACAACACGTCCTCCAGATACGTCGTTAGTTTTCTGACGCATGCGGCTACTTCAGAACGATCTACGCTGAGATAAATCACAATGCTTAATAATGTAATGGTATCTCCTTAAAACTACTCACAAGAAGTAACTTCAAGTTTCCTTAGGGAGGTCACACCGCGCTTGGGAAAAGTGACAAATCATGTTCATCCCAAAGAGGGGAAGGATAGGGTTATATATATATATATATATATATATATATATATATATATATATATATATATATATATATATATATATATATATATATATATCGTATGTGTATGTACTAACCTCTATTTTGTTGCAAGGGTTGAGTCACGGCTCCTGGTGCGTGTACTCACATGGGGTTGTAGGGGTCGATTCACAGCACTTCTCACCTAATTATGGTTGCATGGGTCGAGTCATAGCTCCTGGCCCCGCCGCTTCACTGGTCGCTACTGGGTTACTCTCATTGAACCATGAGCTTTATCATACCTCTGCTTAAACCTATGTATGGATCCTGCCTCCACTACATGGCTTCCCAAACTATTCGACTGAGTGACTGGTGTGAGTGATTGTGAGTGTGTGTGTACTCGCCCAATTGTGGTTGCAGGGATCGAGTCATAACTCCTGGCCCCCCTCTTGCAGCAGACGTGTGGTCCATGCCTCCAGCACCCAAGCCACGCAGACATTAGATGCATGACGTCTCAAACCACCGCACCAGTGATTCCTTAAGACGAGTTAAAAGGTTTCTGTCTTCAAATGCTAGCTTAACCTGGGAACTCTAGTGGTGTGTCATGTGGGAACAAACTCATCTTGCTTCACACTACATGCTGTCAGCCTGAGAGATATCGTAGTGCAATCACCAACTGCCACTATGATGGTGATAAAGTGAAAATGGCAGTATACCCAAGAGTGGTTGCACGTTGCATATATTACTTCAGTTGATTCTATTTTTGAGTTTGTAACACACCTGTGGAGGGTATTGAAAAAAATGTGACTGTTTCCTTAGTTGGGTGTCTATTATTATTATAATCAAGGGGGAAGCGCTAAACCCGGATTATACAGCGCCTGGGGGGGGGATGTGGAAGGCATTCAGGCTTAATTCGGGGAACTGGGGCACAGATCCAATTCCCTAAATCAAGAGCCCCTCACCAACATCAAGGAACCTTCCTTGAGGGGATTGGGTGTCTAGTTGTTGGCGCTACTGGCAGGGTTGTGGTTGAGTGTGGGAGTTTTAGTGGGTGGAGAGTCGGTGGGTGGAGGGTGGTGACTCATTGGGTGGAGAGTGGTGTTGAGTCACTGTAGGTGGAGGATGATGGTGGGTCAGATTTATGGGTGGTGGTGGGTGTTATACTGTGGGTAGAGAGTGGCGAGTAGATTAGGTTAGATTGGACAATATTACTTCCTGCCGTGACAATAGCACCAGCAGCTTCCACGGCCACCGTGGTAATACTCTATTTTATACTCACTATAGTGTGCTCCATACAGGAAGACAGCCAGAGTCAACCAGTGGACGCTGCAGGACCCCAAAACCTCCATTATTCACTGTGTCACGCACACGGGTCGTTCTATACACCTCGTACAACTAGACTTGTTATTGCAGGTGAGGCAGCCGGTAATCCTTGGCTTCTCAACGTTATTTTTTCCCGAGCTGCCGAGGAAGCGGTAGAAAACGTGTAGCCAGTTTGCTGCCGTTCACCAATTTTTTAACAGAAAACTCTATCTAGCAGGACACACGGCATTTGTAAATAATGTCCTGGGACACGGGAGGTACGTTGGCTTGACTACACCACTCCTAAGCATGTAAAAAAAGTTAAAAATATCACCAACTATCAGCTGTCAAAGAGAGTATCGTCCAGTGCTCGTCTCTCCTGCCACTACTACACTTCAAACACTGCTCAAAGTTGATGTTCAAACATTAATTGCATTTATTTAGAGCTCGATAAACTGTATAAGGGGGTTGGTGAGCCCGGCGAGAAGAGTATGTGACAGTATGAGTGTGAGGAGAGAGCAAGACCTACCACACTCACCACAATACACTGACTGACCCGCAAGGGGCTTCTCTCTCCTCCTGTTTACCACAACTCAGTTGTCACTTCTCCTATTTTTCCCCTACCTTATTCTTCAATTCCTTCGCTGTGGATTACTATCAACTACCGAGTTTGTACCAGTCCACTTACCCGTTAATAAATATTGCATGTAAATTACATATGAGAGAGGGTAGTCGTGGGTTGCACTTACATGACAAGTGTTGTAAATCTTCATATGGAAGCCTAGGCTGCGGGCGTCGTCATGACAACTAATGATGCCATGTGGATCATTTTAAATCTTTTATTTATAATTATTTGCTTACATTCTCTTATTTACCGGAAATTATTTAAATGGCTACTTCCAAAAATACCTTCCTATAATAAACTTAACTTGCAGTAAATCTTCTTTTAAGACTTTTTGTTTTGTTTTAATTTAGGACTTATGATCCAGTTAACCTGCCGGGTAGTCAAAGTGGTGAGAGCATTGGATCACACGCGGGTGATCCATGAATGTTCTCTAGAAAATATCCTTTCAAGGTGCTGGTGAATTATTATAGTCGAAAAACCGATAACATGGATGGTCTCGTGGCTAACGCTCTTGCTTCACACGGCGAGGGCCTGGGTTCGATTCCCAGCCAGAGCAGAAACTGTTTCTTTCCACCTGTTGTCTATGTTCCCCATCAGTAAAATGGATACCTGGGTGTTAGTCGACTGGTGTGGGTCGCATCCTGGGACACTGACCTAATGTGCCCGAAATGCTCAGCATAACAAGGGACTTTCTCATACTATTATGTCATTGACGTCAGCTAGGCCTGTAAACCATGTACATGTACTTGTAGTAAATAAAGATATTATTATAGATGCATAAGGATCATATACACTGGAGAGTGGTTTAAGTTGCGAGGGTAAGAGTTAGTGGAGCGATGGAAATAAGTGTTATTCTCGGTAATTTACACGTTACTACGTATAATTGTATTTATGTGTACCTGTACCTAAATAAACTTACTAACATTTAACGTCATGGGTGGTGAAAAGTTAGTTTCTGATTGAAAGTAATTTTGAGTCTATCATAGATGGGACGAGGTGCTCCATATAGAAGACCATCCATATCTTTCTTGTTATACTGGCCATCTTCCTCCAGAGACTTAATATACAAAATATCCTCAGCACCATCAACAACATCGGGCCCACCATATAATTCATGTTAGAGGAGAGGAACAATCTTTTACCTTTCTTTGATACGCTACACACAGGTGGTAACACTTGACACTTTAAATTCACAGAATGCCCACCAATAACAACCACTTCATTCACTTCAGTTCACATCACTATACCAGAACCAAGCGAGGTGTCACCGTTGGTTTCTCCTTGAGGGCCTATGGCCCTATAGGATCTCCATCCCACACTTGAAGAATATGAAAAATTCTGACATCTTTCAAAAACGTAGTTTCCACAATACTTCATTTCCGAGTGTGAAAGGCGTGTCCTCCACATCCAAGACAGTAACACACATGAGAGATCTTCCAGCAGGTATATTGTCCTTCCTGTCTATAATATGGCCAACGTGACTCCAGCAGTTGGCGAGGGGCTCTTTGATCTACGAAACTGGACTTAGGGTCCAATTCCTTGAATCGAGTCTGAATGCCATCCATTCCCCCGATACTCTGGCACACCGCTATCATCAAATTATAATTCTAGGACATTCCAGGTCACCCTCATCTCCAACGAAGTATTTTTCCTTATGTCATTTTATCATCATTAGATACACCACGTAGTAAGGATATCTTTTATCCAACACGTAAATACAAAGTCTGGAGGGTAGTACAAATTTCCCATATTTTTGTAGTCACTAAGAAGCGTCAAATCCCAGGGGTTATCCAACGCCCAGAGAATAAGAGGCAATCAGGTTTGATCTGAGGAAGGAGAGGGCAGCCTCCTACTCCTTGGATCAAGAGCCCTTCACAGGCATCAAGGTACCTAGTAAGGAACAAGCTTTTTTTCCCCAGTATGCGACCTACAACAGTGGGTTGTTTGTTACTCTTTCATGGGAAAGGAGACGACGAGTGCCCTGATGCAGGTGAAGGGCACTTGATTCAAAGAATTATATTATTTTAATCTAAACTAAGCGCTAAACCCATAAGGGTGATACAACGTGGAATCCAAAGAAGTACAGCAATCTTTTTCTTCCTAGGGTCGACCCTGATTGCCTCCCATTTCCCAGGCTCAGCGTTTTTATCTGAATATAATAAAAATATATTTTTTTGTGTCAGTCATGTCAAAGATAACATGGCTATGGGGAAGTATTGCTTTGTATTCACGAGGTCGCTAAACCCGCACGGGTTGTACTATACTTGAGGAAATGGGAAGTAATCAGATTTCCTCCAGGAAGAGAGAGAGAATTACTCTATTCTAGGATCAAGAGCACTCCACCTGTAATAATTAACGTTTCTGGTATTGGTTCTTATTAGCGTTACTGACATAATAAGCTAGGAGGTAGGCCTTAGGTTTATTTGTGTATATGGAACATAGGTACAAGGTGGTGCAAATCTCACACCAGGCCATGGGCCTGCGAGAGAGTTGGGGGGGGGGACACGTCCTGCCTCTGCTAGACCTGTCTGGCGGACTAAGCTATAAATTGAATTAGGCCCATCAGATGGCAGCACAAGGCCTAATGGCAAAGGCGCGAAATACAAAGCCCGACAGTGGTTACGTCGCTTGAGCACACTGCCCATGGTCATCCCGATCGTAACGAATGATGTATAAGGAACATGGCACCGGTGCAGATACTAGACATGAATGGCAAAACATACAAACAATAATCAAAGATGCAAGGTCTGGTGGACTGAGCTCTAGACTGAACTTGGCCCATCACATGGCTGCACGAAGCCTAAGGGGCAAGAGTGTGAAATGCAAAACCCTCCAGGGGAGTTACCAGCGAGGGGCGTGGTACTCTGTATCAACACCATCCATGATCTCACCAGAACAACAGCTGACAGATGGAAATGGAGAATTCAAACACTCTAAATGATGAAAACTGCTTTTATTCACACACTGTCAAGTTCAACATACCATGAACTATATCAGTAAAAATATATAGTTTGGGTGTAAGACGTCAGCGATGTGTTGTGGGTTGTAGCTTAGAGTCCCAGTCCGGGTAGACACGTTCCTTCATGCTCATGCAGTACCTGGCCAGGCTCGGGTACACCTCTGTCAAGAACAAGTCACAACGATTAAACGGGAGGGAGGTGGTGGAAAAAAAAGCTCGAGGGCTTTTGTTATACACTGTCGTCAGAAGTTAGGCCTTAGAAAACTTACAAGAGCAATTTAATTTAGCCTAATCTAAGTAAATATATTTTAGATACGTTTACAATAATTTAATAATAAACAAACACAATGAAATATATTTTTTTTCATTAGGTTCAGAATGATTTTTGCGAAATTATTGCTTACACAAGTTTCCGCTTGCCTTATTCGGCAAGAAGAGCGTTGCTATTTAAGCCAAAATTGCAAGCTTTACCTATTCGGCACGACATACATATATCACATACTGTATATATGGTCATACACTTAAAGACCGCAATACTGTATCAGTTACACATCACAGGTCACAGAAGCACAGAAGCGCAGTATTACTGCAATGACGCAGCTGTGTGTGAGGTTTGTGTTTGATCCTCAATCATTCTTTAAGTAACGATTCTTACTGAATGAGGAAGGCCAAATACCCATGTGTTTTCAAGCTCTGCATAACTTGTTGCTCATCTTTAGGACCCACTGGGCACGGAGAGAGAGAAAAAGCTTCTATTATGGACATATGCATGTCCTGTGGTTCTGAATCAGTTTCTAGAATGTGAATACTGCGTATTAATACCCAGTTTAGCTGTATGTCCACCTGGTATACCTGGTGAGGGCTCCAGGGGTCAACGCCCCCGCGGCCCGGTCCGTGACCAGGCCTCATGGTGGATCAGGGCATGATCAACATGTACATTACAAATGTATAAGCTATTAGAGTGGCGTTCATTAAATATTAGTCACAAGTGAACAGGATTGAAATAAAACGAACGAGATATAAAGTTGAATCGTTCATAGTTCTGACATCGACCAACGTTCATAGATCTGATATCTACCTCAGTGATCAGAAAAGTGTGGCGTCACCTTAAACAAACATATTAAAACAAAACACAAATACAGTGAGGAGTGAATTTAACACGTGGCAGATGGAGAGGCAGGACCAGGAGCTGAGACTCGACCTCTGCAACCACAAACAGGTAATCATACATAGATGTGTACATATAAACACTCACCAGTAAGCAGAGCCTGGTAACGAGAGCCCTGGGCGTTCCACATCAGCTGGGCCAGTATACCGAACATTGCACAGTCTGCCGTACATGGCTGCTCACCTCCCAGGAACTTGTCGTCACCTTATGATTGATACAATCTTTAAATAATAACTCACTCTGTCTTAAAAATCTGTGTTCGTACTTTTATATAACAAAGGCATGACATGATCTCGATATTCAATAAACTCAGTGCAGATATGGATAGATACAGTATACATGTATATATATATATATATATATATATATATATATATATATATATATATATATATATATATATATATATATCGTGCCGAATAGGCAGAACGTGCAATATATATATATATATATATATATAAATATATATATATATATATATATAAATATATATATATATATATATATATATATATATATATATATATATATATATATATATATATATATATATATATATATATATATATAATAAGAACAAGGGTCTACAACTGTAAACTAAAAAAAGGCAATATCAAAAGGACTAGACATATTGTAGCAGATTCCTGAAAAAATATAAAGGAGGTACTATGTCTTACACTCTGAAAACTAAAATTATATATATATATATATATATATATATATATATATATATATATATATATATATATATATATATATATATATAATATAGACACACACATGTATGTGAAAACGAACTAATGAACCCACATAGAAAAAAGAGAACAGTTCTGTATATATTGGCGAATAACTGATTCCATCTTCAACAACTAGCAAAAGTACAGGGAGTACAGTATACAAAAACAATCTGACTTAATACACACATAGTATATTTAAGGTGCTTGAAGTAGGTCAGATACAGGAACCAATTTAGGTGCAAGGGGAAAAAATGACTTTAGGGTAAAGTTCTATTAAAGTTCCACTGGTCTAATAAGCTGTAGACACTGGGCTGAGCAGTAATCATAGTCGACTCCTAAGATTTTGTACCTAGACGTTCATTTTTGTGCTAAAGTAATAGCAACAGATTCCCTGTTAATATTATGATTATGGTTCTTGACGGGATGAAAAAATCACAGTTCAGTCTTATGCATACCTTCTAATGTTTGTCTTGCGTAAAAATTTTTGTCTTTGCAAGGAAACTTTCATAAACACTGTTCATATTAGGGTGATTCTTTGTTTGCTGTCACTGGTAAGACAACTCCGTATTTGTTAAAAAAAAAAAAATGCGAGTAATGATTTTCAGCTTAGTGGTTTGAAAGCCATAACATCAACAGGTATGTAGAAAAAAGTCGTTAATGGGGCCGTTTATTACTCTATGTAGAGCTTAAGCAAGTTATAAACTTTATAAAGCCCTATCTATTAATATTACAATCAAATAGAAGCGCTAAACCTACAAGGGTCAAACAGCGCCGAAAGCCCTAGCTAGAGCGAAGAATTCTCCATACAAAGTCTTGTTCAGTGTACTTAGTGTCTTTCTGCATGTAGAATTCAACTCACCCAGGACCCCGGCTACAGTGCCACAAGCCCTCTTGGTGATGTGGTAGACTTCCTCGGGAGTGTGGAGTCCTATGCCGTGTGCGCGAGCCTTCTTCCTCACGGCCCTGAACATGAAGACTCTGAAGAGGAACGTGGTCCAGGCACCAAAGGTCTGCGACTCGAAGAAAGTAACGCAGCCGTCATGCCAGTACCTCCACGTCAACACACACCTGCAAGTGACACCTTGATAACTACCCCCACTCGCTGATAACTACTATTCTTCACCACTTTGATAACCGTTGCCCCTCACAACTCATTCATCACTACTATTCTTCACCATTTTTTTTACTATTGCCCTCATCACTCTTCACAAACCTCAACCCCTCACTACCACTGTCAGCCTCATTAACTCCCCAACCATTACTTCAACTCCTTCACCTTCTGATAGTTCTTCCACAACTACATCTGAATATATTGCTGCTTATGTATAAGTTACCAGTCAATTAAATTATAAACATTTCAACCTACCTTATCCACTATCTACCAGGATGCCAGGTTTGAGACTGAGCACCGAGGGAGGGAACATAATAATCAATGATCAATCAACAGCTATAAACTACTTTAATTATACATTAACAACCATCAATTAACATCTACCATGATATATTCAACTATGAAGCAATGCATCTGCACGTTCTCAACACTGTCCAAATACCCACCAGAAGAGGTGTTCGTCAGCGAGGATCCTGAGTGACTCGGCAATGGCAGCCTGGCGTGGGTTTAAGTGGGCGTCAATAGCCACGTTGAAGCGCTGGGTAAGATACTCCACGATGAACTGAGAATCTGCTAGGTCTTCCCCGTTGATGGTGATCCATGGACACTTCCTCTTCGGCCCAAATGGAGTCGTTAAATCCACCTACGAATGGCGCTGTACAAATTATCCGATTTTTTGGGGTAAAATAAATGAATGCCAATACCCACTTGTCATGCCCCCAGCGTATCTTCATAAATAAGATACCTGGGCCATGGACTTCTTTTTGCGAATTAAATATTGTGCATTTATCCCCTTAGGTACCCAGTATAAGTGGTGTATAAAAGTAAAGATTTATTAACTTGTCCATATTGTGTACCAGGGATGAACAACCTAAGGCGCATGGGCCAAAGTACATCACTACACTCCAATGACAATAAAAAGGTATTAACCAAAAACCGATTTGTAGAAACAAACTATAGCAGAAATCAAGTGACTTATAACTAGAAACGAGTTTTACTGAGAGTCAATCTAAAACTGTGCAATCATTTTTAGTGATTTTATTATTTCGTGCACATCTTTTAGCGAATGTCATCCTCTTTCACATTAATCTGTTTTCAGTTAATTCAAAGTTTATTCTCTATAAGGATTACAATGCTGAGTTTACAGAAATTTGGTTATTGTTTGGTTTACATGTAGTAAAATTGTGATTACAGTGTACCACTAGAACGCTTAGCATGGCTAGGCATTTCGGGCATACTTAGTTTTATTCTTAATTGTAAAATATTACAAATTATGAGGTAAGTTGGTATTATGGTTAAGTGACTAAATACTAGTTTGTGAGTTTAGCAATGTGAATGCTTTTGTTTTGGCACAGTACATCGTTTCAGTATTGGAGTATTACAGGATTCATTATTTTAAGACTGAGATTAATATTTCCGTTTATGGTCAAATGAGTGAGTGAGTGTAAGTGTGAACAACCAGGTGGTATTCGTGTAGTTAGTTGACGGGGTGTATCAGGGAGATAAGATGTTTTCTAATGGTAGTTTTGAAGGTGATGAATGTGTCTGCAGTTCTAGAGTTCTCAGGTAGGGTATTCCAGATTTGAGTAACACTAGGAACAAATTGCAGTGAACACTCAACTTATATTTAAGGCGTACATCCGCTGAGGTCAAACTTTGAAAGATCAGTCTACTCAAAATAATGGTTATAATTATAACCTTAATTTTTAAAAGGGTGGACTGGTAAGCCACTGAAAAGCTTCGGTCAATGACCAAAAGCTCCAGCGGTGGGTCATTATCCAAGACCTGCGTCAGGAAACACTTGTCTTGTTTCCTGACAAATCTTACCTAATCTGTCTAGTCAAGTTATCCCTGTCTACACTACATAGGTAATCCCTTAGGCCCCTAAAATCCTTACACCTGTTGTCCATGTTCACCCATCAGCAAAATGGGTACCTGGGTGTTAGTCGACTGGTGTGGGTCGCATCTTGGGACAAAATTGACTTAATCTGCCCGAAATGCTCTGCATAACAAGAGGCTTTCTATACAGTAGTATGTCACTGATATCAGCTAGGCCTGTATAACTTGTACATAAACTTGTAGAAATAATTATATTATTATTAAATATACCATGAAACTGAATGTCGTAAGAATACAGTTAGAAGCCTGATTAAATCTATCACTCACGTTAAAGTAGCTACATGCAATGTAAACAGACTGATGTTATAGTAGCCAGACTTAGGCATGGTCACAAGTACTTGTGGCAGTCTGGCAGACGCACAGATGATAATCACTAAATGAAAAGCATGTGGCCAGCCATATGTCACTACTCTGAACACAATGTGCTTAACTAATTGAGGAATAAAGAGATACACAGTATAACAACTTATATAATATGTCAAGGTATCTTATTAACGAAAATAAGATACTAGACAGATTAAGCAAATATCCAAAATTTCCTTGAAACAGATCAAGTAGACTGTGGATACAAGTCCAGATGTGCTTCTGTTAACTCTTTAGGGGCCTTGTTCCTAGGCCTTTTTATCCATATACTCTTGCTCTACCGTCCACTGTATGGATATGGGTTGCGCTGTTGATGAAGTAGCCGCTTCGGCTACTTTATTGTGCAAAATTAAATCTAAAATCACATGGTAGTATTCACCGCATGGTAGTACTCTGGCAGGCAGTACTTACTACATACTTGATGTTGGAGAACCTGAGGAAGGACTCGAGCTTGAGTACGAAAGGGCTGAGGTTTGGGCAGTATTTTCCCGAGCTGAACTGATGGAGGACCACCACATCCTTCCCTGCATTCAACCACTTCTGCCTGACAAAATTCTAATAGATAAGTATTTCTGTGGGCCCTTTCATAATTTTCGTAATATATAATAAACAACTTGATTTTACGCAAGTTTATCATATACTCTAGATAGGCAGAAAATGTCTTAGTTAACTGAAAGAGGTTCGATCATTTATCCGCTATAATCTCTGCCTTTGTCAGGCTGTTGGTGGTGTCCCTGAGCTAGAACAGAGATTACATATGGTTTGTGTTCTTGGATTACCTTAGTTTTCTCTTCTTGTTGTGCTTGAGGATCTTCTTGGTGATATAAACTACACTCAAGGTGATGAGGAGGGTCCTGCAGCGTCCTACCCACTCCTGCGGCCACACTGACTGTAGCACGTCCGTCACCAGCTCCAGCATCCTCACTGCTTCACTCACAATACCTGCTACAGAGACGTGGTAAGTGTGTACGTGTTACGTTTCGTTTATAAAATGAGCAGATATGTTTAAATGAAATTTTCAGTGTAAAATAGTTCATTTTCAAAGAATATGTGAAAGCCTGGCCATGGCCCCTGACCGCAGGGGCTGCCTACCTCGGTACATGCGATTATTATTACTGATATAGTCATGGGGTGAACACATTTAGTTTGATCTAAGGAAGGGGAAGGTAGCTCCAATTCTTTGGATCAAGAGTCCTTCACCAGCTTCAAGGGGAGGCATTACCAATTAGGACCTCCATTTTTTCCTCTCGTCCGATTTCTTAAAGTTTAGGTGTACGAGAAGTGTTCACTCTCCTTGTTTTCTATAAGTTTCACTAAGATAACCCCCCCCCAAAAAAAAATAAAAAAATATTTATTAAAAATTACATTTGGCACGAACCCCCTAATTAATGGCACTACGAAAGGTGGTTTTGGGACAGAAGGGGCTCCAGAGGGACGGAGAGGTGGGGCACACCACCAAGTGCTGGACACGGTACACACAACCGAGGAAGAAGTGAAGAGGCTTCTGAGTGAGCTAGGTACCTCAAAGGCAATGGGGCCAGATAACATCTCTCCATGGGTCCTGAGAGAGGGAGCAGAGGAGCTATGTGTACCCCTAACAACAATATTCATAAAACAATCGTAATGCAAACTCAGCCCCTGTAAATATCTTATCTTTATTCTACAAAAAAATAAAGTTGCTAAGTGTTTGACATGTTGCAAAATGCCTTGCCCTTTACTCCCATACAAACCCCAAAATATCTGGAGAGTTTACCTGGAGAGAGTTTCGGGGGTCAACGCCCCCGCGGCCCGGTCTGTGACCAGGCCTCCGGAATAAAATTATGCACAGTTCGTTACAATTAAGAACAATAACTGAGTTATGATTATTGTTAATAAATTATTTCATTCAGTTCAAATTCAAATTCAAAGTTTATTCTCTATAAGGATTACAATGCTGAGTTTACAGAAATTTGGTTATTGTGTGGTTTACATGTAGTAAAATGGTGATTACAGAGTGTACCACTAGAACGCTTAGCATGGCTAGGCATTTCGGGCAGACTTAGTTTTATTCTTAATTGTAAAATATCACAAATTATGAGGTAAGTTGGTATTATGGCTAAGTGACTAAATACTAGTTTGTGAGTTTAGCAATGTAAATGCTTTTGTTTTGACACAGTACATAGTTTCAGTATTGGAGTATCACAGGATTCATTATTTTAAGATTGAGCTTCATGAAATAAGCCAATTTACTTCCGAGATAATCGCCTGGAACGCCAGACAGCCTCCCGCCTAGGGAAACTGTTGTTGTTTTTTCCGAGAAAATCACTGTTGTATCAACGTTTTCCTTATGAAACTAGTGATCTAGTGCAGTTTGCCGCACTAAAACTCCGTTTTCTCTCACCCAAGACCAAAGAATATGGTATAGGCAGGAGGGGAAATAATTTTATATGCGATATTGCTGGTGGAACTCTTCATATTATGACCTATTTTATTCATCCTAGAGTATATAACATGTTTCTATGTTATTTATGTAATATTAGATAAATTGTGATAGATAAATAAGCCATAGAGTTGATATTAGCGTGATACTGAAAGTATTTTCTCCTGCCCCAATGGAAATAAGTCTATCTGACTTCTCTGATCGCGGGTTCTATCCCCACCCGTGGTATGGTTTATCCTAGGTTCTCTACACATATGCTGCTATGTATGATAATCTATGTAACTGTATTTGTGTATACCTGAATAAACTTGCCTCCCAAGAGCGGGAATTCCGGTAATGTAATCTAATGTTCCCAGACGGTTCCTGATTGGCTGCAAGTCTACGTTTTAGCTCCCCCAACTCATATGATGCCAAATCGTCAATTATCATATTACAAAGAATAATACTAGAAAAAAAAACGGAAAAAATTCCTTAAAAGTTTACGGAGTGTGAGCAGTTATCGTGCTAGCGGTGGTCACCATATGCTGCTATGTATGATAATTCTATGTAACTGTATTTGTGTATACCTGAATAAACTTACTTATTCCTTGAATCAAGAGCCCTACACCAGCATCAAGGCACCCCACTTTTTTTTTTTTTTTGGTTGCATTCTCAGAATAAACTCCCAATTTTTTTAATTTCTATTATAATTAGGTTAATTTACGTTAACTAAGCCTAACCTTAAGCAGCAGTTTGTATGTTAGGTGTTAAAGTTAGTGTATTAGGCTATTCGGTTAACAAATTAATTATTATAATGAAGCGCTAAACCTACAAGGGTCGTAAAAAAATCTGAGAAACTTTTTAGGGGATAGGAGTTCAATTTGAGTTGAGACAGTGTGCATGATCTCTGATATTTAGGACATTAAGTTTTGTAACAGCTTTACTGGTCAGAGAAATATACGAAATCCCTATATTAAAAAATAAATTGTGCTTGAGGAGAGTACGATGTACATTGTACGTTTAATTACGTCCTGGTGAAGGTAACCCACGTACACACCTGCTTGTGATATACCAGGACACTATAACTAGAGTGTTGAGACGAGGGACTCTAACACAGTCACTGACAATGGTTCACTGGTGACTGAGGCTTCACTAGTCATCACTTTCACCCCTCCCCCCCGGGCGTCTTCACGCAGGCGCATCTGCCTCCCACTGCCAGCCTGCCTCCCCCTGCCTGGATGCCTGCCTCTGCCTGCCTGCCTCTGCCTGCCTCCCCCTGCCTGCCTGCCTGCCTGCCTGCCTCTGCCTGCCTGCCTCTGCCTGCCTGCCTGCCTGCCTGCCTGCCTGCCTCTGCCTGCCTGCCTGCCTGCCTGCCTGCCTCTGCCTGCCTGCCTGCCTGCCTGCCTCTGCCTGCCTGCCTGCCTGCCTCTGCCTGCCTGCCTCTGCCTGCCTGCCTGCCTGCCTGCCTGCCTGCCTCTGCCTGCCTGCCTCTGCCTGCCTGCCTCTGCCTGCGCCTGCCTGCCTCTGCCTGCTTGCCTGCCTCTGCCTGCCTGCCTGTCTGCCTGCCTCTGCCTGTTTACCTCTGCCTGCCTGCCCGTGCCTGCCTGCCTCTGCCTGCCTGCCTGCCTTCCCATGCCTGCCTGCCTGCCTGACTGCTTGCCTGCCTGCCTGCCCCTGCCTGCCTGCCTGCCTGCCTGCCTCCCCCTGCCTGCCTCCCTCTGCCTGCCTCCCTCTGCCTGCCTGCCTCTGCCTGCCTCCCTGTGTCTGCCTCCCTGTGCCTGCCTGCCTGCCTCTGCCTGCCTCCCTCTGCCTGCCTGCCTGCCTCTGCCTGCCTGCCTGCCTGCCTGCCTGCCTCTGCCTGCCTCCCTCTGCCTGCCTGCCTGCCTGCCTCTGCCTGCCTCCCTCTGCCTGCCTCCCTCTGCCTGCCTGCCTGCCTGCCTGCCTGCCTGCCTCTGCCTGCCTCCCTCTGCCTGCCTGCCTACCTGCCTGCCTGCCTCTGCCTGCCTCCCTCTGCCTGCCTGCCTGCCCCTGCCTGCCTGCCTGCCTGCCTGCCTCCCCCTGCCTGCCTGCCTCTGCCTGCCTCCCTCTGCCTGCCTGCCTCTGCCTGCCTCCCAGTGTCTGCCTCCCTGTGCCTGCCTGCCTGCCTCTGCCTGCCTCCCTCTGCCTGCCTGCCTGCCTCTGCCTGGCTGCCTGCCTGCCTCTGCCTGCCTCCCTCTGCCTGCCTGCCTGCCTCTGCCTGCCTCCCTCTGCCTGCCTCCCTCTGCCTGCCTGCCTGCCTGTGCCTGCCTCCCTCTACCTGCCTGCCTGCATGCCTGCCTCTGTCTGCCTCCCTCTGCCTGCCTGCCTGCCTGGATCTTCCTGCCTGCCTGCCTGCCTGCCTGCCTGCCTGCCTGCCTGCCTCTGCCTCTGCCTCTGCCTGCCTGCCTCCCCCTGCCTGCCTGCCTGCTTGCCTGCCTGCCTGCCTGCCTCCCCCTGCCTGGATGCCTGCCTCTGCCTGCCTCCCCCTGCCTGCCTGCCTGCCTCTGCCTGCCTGCCTCTGCCTGCCTGCCTGCCTCTGCCTGCCTCCCTCTGCCTGCCTGCCTGCCTGCCTGCCTGCCTGCCTCTGCCTGCCTGCCTGCCTCTGCCTGCCTGCCTGCCTCTGCCTGCCTCCCTCTGCCTGCCTCCCTCTGCCTGCCTGCCTACCTGCCTGCCTCTGCCTGCCTGCCAGCCTGTCTCTGCCTGCCTCCCTCTGCCTGCCTGCCTGCCTGCCTGCCTGCCTCTGCCTGCCTCCCTCTGCCTGCCTCCCTCTGCCTGCCTGCCTGCCTGCCTGCCTGCCTGCCTCTGCCTGCCTCCCTCTGCCTGCCTGCCTACCTGCCTGCCTGCCTCTGCCTGCCTCCCTCTGCCTGCCTGCCTGCCCCTGCCTGCCTGCCTGCCTCCCCCTGCCTGCCTGCCTCTGCCTGCCTCCCTCTGCCTGCCTGCCTCTGCCTGCCTCCCAGTGTCTGCCTCCCTGTGCCTGCCTGCCTGCCTCTGCCTGCCTCCCTCTGCCTGCCTGCCTGCCTCTGCCTGGCTGCCTGCCTGCCTCTGCCTGCCTCCCTCTGCCTGCCTGCCTGCCTGCCTGCCTCTGCCTGCCTCCCTCTGCCTGCCTGCCTGTCTGCCTGCCTCTGCCTGCCTCCCTCTGCCTGCCTGCCTGCCTGCCTCTCTCCTGCCTGCCTGCCTGCCTGCCTGCCTGCCTGCCTGCCTGCCTCTGCCTCTGCCTCTGCCTGCCTGCCTGCCCCTGCCTGCCTGCCTGCCTGCCTGCCCCTGCCTGCCTGCCCCTGCCTGCCTGCCCCCCCTCCCTGCCTGCCTGCCTGCCTCTGCCTGCCTCCCTCTGCCTCCCTCTGCATGCCTGCCTGCCTGCCTGCCTCTGCCTGCCTGCCTGCCTCTGCCTGCCTGCCTGCCTCTGCCTGCCTCCCTCTGCCTGCCTCCCTCTGCATGCCTGCCTGCCTGCCTGCCTCTGCCTGCCTGCCTGCCTGCCTCTGCCTGCCTCCCTCTGCCTGCCTGCCTGCCTGCCTGCCTGCCTGCCTGCCTCTGCCTGCCTGCCTCTGCCTGCCTGCCTGCCTGCCTGCCTGCCTGCCTCTGCCTTCCTGCCTCTGCCTGCCTGCCTACCTGCCTGCCTGCCTCTGCCTGCCTGCCTCTTCCTGCCTGCCTCAGCCTGCCTGCCTCACCCTGCCTGCCTGCCTCTGCCTGCCACTGCCAGCCTGCCTCTGCCTGCCTCTGCCTGCCTGCCTGCCTGCCTGCCTCTGCCTGCCTCCCTCTGCCTGCCTGCCTGCCTCTGCCTGGCTGCCTGCCTGCCTCTGCCTGCCTCCCTCTGCCTGCCTGCCTGCCTCTGCCTGCCTCCCTCTGCCTGCCTCCCTCTGTCTGCCTGCCTGCCTGCCTGCCTCTGCCTGCCTCCCTCTGCCTGCCTGCCTGTCTGCCTGCCTCTGCCTGCCTCCCTCTGCCTGCCTCCCTCTGCCTGCCTGCCTGCTTGCCTGCCTCTGCCTGCCTGCCTGTCTGCCTGCCTCTGCCTGCCTCCCTCTGCCTGCCTCCCTCTGCCTGCCTGCCTGCCTGCCTCTGCCTGCCTCCCTCTGCCTGCCTCCCTCTGCCTGCCTGCCTGCCTGCCTGCCTCTGCCTGCCTCCCTCTGCCTGCCTCCCTCTGCCTGCCTGCCTGCTTGCCTGCCTCTGCCTGCCTGCCTGCCTGCCTGCCTCTGCCTGCCTCCCTCTGCCTGCCTGCCTGCCTCTGCCTGCCTGTCTCTGCCTGCATGCCTGCCTGCCTCTGCCTGCCTCCCTCTGCCTGCCTGCCTGCCTCTGCCTGCCTGTTTCTGCCTGCATGCCTGCCTGCCTGCCTCTGCCTGGCTCCCTCTGCCTGCCTGCCTCTGCCTGCCTCTGCCTGCCTCTCTCTGCCTGCCTGCCTGCTTGCCTCTGCCTGCCTGCCTCTGCCTGCCTCCCTCTGCCTGCCTACCCCCTCTGCCTGCCTGCCTGCCTGCCTGCCTGCCTGCCTGCCTGCCTGCCTGCCTGCATGCCTGCCTGCATGCCTGCCTGCCTCTGCCTGCCTGCCTCTACCTGCCTGCCTCTGCCTACCTCCCTCTGCCTGACTGCCTGCCTGCCTGCCTGCCTGCCTGCCTGCCTGCCTGCCTGCCTGCCTCTGCCTGCCTGCAGGCAGCCAGCGATCATGTGGTTTTGAGCTTCGAATACACAGTAGAGCTTCAAGTGGAGGGGGAAGCAGGAAGGCCAGGACAAATGAAACCAAACTACAGGAAAGGGGACTACACAGGAATGAGGAACTTCCTGAACGAGGTTCAGTGGGACAGAGAACTGGCAGGGAAGCCACTTAATGAGATGATGGAATATGTAGCAACAATGTGCAAGGAGGCTGAGGAGAGGTTTGTACCCAAGGGAAACAGGAATAATGAAAAAGCCAGGATGAGCCCATGGTTCACCCAAAGGTGCAAGGAGGCAAAAACCAAGTGTGCTAGGGAATGGAAGAAATACAGAAGGCAAAGGACCCATGAGAATAAGGAGAGCAGTCGTAGAGCCAGAAACGAATATGCACAGATAAGAAGGGAGGCCCAACGACAATATGAAAACGACATAGCAGCGAAAGCCAAATCTGACCCGAAGCTGTTATACAGCCACATCAGGAGGAAAACAACAGTCAAGGACCAGGTAATCAAGCTAAGGAAGGAAGGAGGAGAGACAACAAGAAATGACCATGAAGTATGTGAGGAACTCAACAAGAGATTCAAAGAAGTGTTCACAGAGGAGACAGAAGGGGCTCCAGAGGGATGGAGAGGTGGGGCACATCACCAGGTGCTGGACACGGTACACACAACCGAGGAAGAAGTGAAGAGGCTTCTGAGTGAGCTAGATACCTCAAAGGCAATGGGGCCAGATAACATCTCTCCATGGGTCCTGAGAGAGGGAGCAGAGGAGCTATGTGTACCTCTAACAACAATATTCAATACATCTATCGAAACAGGGAGATTGCCTGAGGCATGGAAGACAGCAAATGTAGTCCGAATCTTTAAAAAAGGAGACAGACATGAAACACTAAACTACAGACCAGTGTCACTGACATGTATAGTATGCAAAGTCATGGAGAAGATTGTCAGGAGAAGAGTGGTGGAACACCTAGAAAGGAATGATCTCATCAATAGCACCCAACATGGTTTCAGGGACGGGAAATCCTGTGCCACAAACCTACTGGAGTTCTATGACAAGGTGACAGCAGTAAGACAAGAGAGAGAGGGGTGGGTGGATTGCATTTTCTTGGACTGCAAGAAGGCAGTTTGACACAGTACCACACAAGAGATTAGTGCAAAAACTGGATGACCAAGCAGGGATAACAGGGAAGGCACTACAAAAAAACCATACCCCCGGGCCGGGATTGAACCCGCGGTCATACGCGGTCAAGGCACTACAATGGAGCAGGGAATATTTGGCAGGACGACAGCAACGAGTAATGGTACGTGGCGAGGTGTCAGAGTGGGCACCTGTGACCAGCGGGGTCCCACAGGGTCAGTCCTAGGATCAGTGCTGTTTCTAGTATTTGTGAACGACATGACAGAAGGAATAAACTCTGAGGTGTCCCTGTTTGCAGATGACGTGAAGTTGATGAGAAGAATTCATTCGATCGAAGACCAGGCAGAACTACAAAGGGATCTGGACAGGCTGCAGACCTGGTCCAGCAATTGGCTCCTGGAGTTCAATCCCACCAAGTGCAAAGTCATGAAGATTGGGGAAGGGCAAAGAAGGCCGCAGATGTAGTACAGTCTAGCGGGCCAGAGACTACAAACCTCACTGAAGGAAAAAGATCTTGGGGTGAGTATAACACCAGGCACATCTCCTGAAGCGCACATCAACCAAATAACTGCTGCAGCATATGGGCACCTGGCAAACCTCAGAACAGCATTCCGACATCTTAATAAGGAGTCGTTCAGGACCCTGTACACCGTGTACGTTAGGCCCATATTGGAGTATGCGGCACCAGTTTGGAACCCACACCTAGCCAAGCATGTAAAGAAACTAGAGAAAGTGCAAAGGTTTGCCACAAGACTAGTCCCAGAGCTAAGAGGTATGTCCTACGAGGAGAGGTTAGGGGAAATCAACCTGACGACACTGGAGGACAGGAGAGATAGGGGGGGGGCATGATAACAACTTACAAAATACTGAGAGGAATTGACAAGGTGGACAAAGACAGGATGTTCCAGAGACTGGACACAGTAACAAGAGGACACAGTTGGAAGCTGAAGACACAGATGAATCACAGGGAAGTTAGGACGTATTTCTTCAGCCACAGAGTAGTCAGGAAGTGGAATAGTTTGGGAAGAGATGTAATGGAGGCAGGATCCATACATAATTTTAAGCAGAGGTACGATAAAGCTCATGGTTCAGGGGGAGTGACCAAGTGGCGACCAGTGAAGAGGCGGGGCCAGGAGCTTGGACTCGACCCCTGCAACCTCAACTAGATGAGTACAACTAGGTGAGTACACACACACACACACACACACACACACACACACACACACACACACACACACACACACACACATACACACATTCCGACACCTTAGTAAGGAATCATTCAAGACACTGTACACCGTGTATGTCAGGCCCATACTGGAGTATGCAGCACCTGTTTGGAACCCGCACTTGATAAAGCACGTCAAGAAACTAGAGAAAGTACAAAGGTTTGCAACAAGGTTAGTTCCAGAGCTAAGGGGAATGTCCTATGAAGAAAGATTAAGGGAAATCGGCCTGACGACACTGGAGGACAGGAGGGTCAGGGGAGACATGATAACGACATATAAAATACTGCGTGGAATAGACAAGGTGGACAAGGACAGGATGTTCCAGGGAGGGGACACAGAAACAAGAGGCCACAATTGGAAGTTGAAGACACAAATGAGTCAGAGAGATAGTAGGAAGTATTTCTTCAGTCATAGAGTTGTAAGGCAGTGGAATAGCCTAGAAAATGACGTAGTGGAGGCAGGAACCATACACAGTTTTAAGACGAGGTTTGATAAAGCTCATGGAGCGGGGAGAGAGAGGGTCTAGTAGCAACCGGTGAAGAGGCGGGGCCAGGAGCTAGGACTCGACCCCTGCAACCACAAATAGGTGAGTACACACACACATTAACACACACACGTAAATTTATAAACTCAATAATGCATTCAATACTTTGGTCTGCTGCCTCGACTTCCTTAGAGAAACAGGTTAGCAAGTTCATAAGGCAAGAATGTCCCTTAGTAAATTATAATCAAAACTAAGCGCTAAACTCACAAGGGTCATATAGCACTGCAGGGGAGGATGTACTTCCATGTTCAGAGACTATTGAGGATGGAGAGGATAACAGAGCCCATTATCTGTCTTAGTGCTGGGGGTAATGACATTGGGAAGGGCAGGAGAGGGGAGCTGCTGGATAAGTACAGGTCAGCCATAGAAGTAGTTAGGTCTAAGGGAGGGATCCCAGTCATATGTAGCATCTTGCCTAGAAAGGGAGTGGGCAATGAATGGATGTCTAGGGCAATTGGTATAAATTGCTGGCTAGACAGGTAATGCAAGGAACTTGCAATCCCATTCATTGATAACTGGGACCTATTCTTTGGCAAACGTGATATGTATGGAAGGGATGGGGTTCATCTCTCTGAGGATGGAGTGGTTGCATTAGCCAATTCAATTGAGAGGGCAATTGATGACTTGTCTAGGAATTTAAACTGATAGATTATAGAGGTATGGGTGTTTGTGGGAAACAATCAGGCTGCAGCATTAGGGTTAAAAACAGCAGTTATTACCGGGATACCTCAGGAATATGTTTAAAAGACAATATTCAAAATAAAGTTGCTAGTAATGGCAAATCAATTGATCAACAAACAAAGACAGATAGTAGAGGGCAACGAGTGACTAGCTCCCTTAAGGTTTACTATACAAATAGTAGGAGTCCAAGAAATAAGATAGATGAGCTAAAATTACTTGCAAGTGTAGGTAATATAGATATTATTGGTATAACAGAGACCTGGTTCAACCTGAAAGATAGAGAAATGCCTTCTGAATGCAACATACAGGGTTATAAATTATTCCACACTGATAGGGTCAACAGGAAGGGTGGTGGAGTGGCGATGTATGTCAGAGAAAATTTAAATTGTTGTCTTAGACATGATATAAGATTAGAAACATCAAACACAGAATCTGTTTGGCTACAGTTTCTCGAGGGACATGACAAATAAATTGTGGGTGTGATTTATAGGCCCCCAAACCTTGATAGGGAGTGCAGTAAACTGTTATGGGACGAAATTCATAAGGCATCTAGATATGAAAATGTTGTGATAATGGGAGATTTTAACTTTAGACAAATTGATTGGAACAATATGACAGGAAATCTTGAGTCTAGTGACTTTCTTGATACGGTTCAGGATTGCTTTTTAGAACAGTTTGTGACAGACCCAACTAGAGGAAACAATCTGTTTGACTTGGTTCTTCCCAACAAAGATTCACTAATTAATAATCTTGAGGTTAATGGTGAGCTTGGAGAAAGTGATCACAAATCACTTAGTTTCAATATATCATGGAATTACCCAGATAACTGCAATCAAATCTCTGTCCCAGATTTTCGAACACAAAGAGTAGTGGTCAACAGAGTTAAATCGGAGGCTGCCATAGTGAAGAGCTCTGTTCCACAAGGCACAGTACTCGCCCCCATCTTATTCCTTATCCTCATATCAGACATAGACAGAGATATACATCACAGCACCGTATCATCCTTTGCGGATGATACTAGGATCTGCATGAGGCTGTCATCTGCTGAGGACGCGGTTAACCTCCAAGAAGATATAAACAAAGTTTTCCAGTGGGCAACGGTAAACAGTATGATGTTCAATGAGGACAAATTCCAACTACTCCGTTATGGAAAACTGGAGGAGATAATAACTAGGACAGAGTATACTAAAGTCTCTGGCCAGACAATAGAGCGGAAAAATAACGTAAGGGACCTGGGAGTAGTAATGTCTGAGGATCTCACTTTCAAGGATCACAACAGTGCCACGATCGCACGTGCAAAGAAAATGATGGGATGGATAATGAGAACGTTCCAAACGAGAGATGCCAAGCCAATGATGATCCTTTTCAAATCACTTGTTCTCTCTAGGCTGGAATACTGCTGTACATTAACATCTCCATTCAAAGCAGGTGAAATCACAGATCTAGAGAGTGTACAGAGATCCTTTACTGCACGTATAAGTTCTGTCAAGCACCTTAACTAGTGGGAACGCTTGGAAGCACTTGACTTGTACTTGTTGGAACGCAGGAGGGAGAGATACATCATAATCTACACTTGGAAAATCCTGGAAGGAATGGTCCCGAATCTGCGCACAGAAATCACTCCCTACGGAAGTAAAGGACTGGGCAGGCGATGCAAAATGCCCCCAATTAAAAGTAGGGGCGCCATTGGTACACTAAGGGAAAACACCATAAGTGTCCGGGGCCCAAGACTGTTCAACAGCCTCCCATCAAGCATTAGGTGAATTACCAATAAACCCCTGGCTGCCTTCAAGAGAGAGCTGGACAGATGCCTAAAGTCAGTGCCGGATCAGCCGGGCTGTGGCTCGTACGTTGGACTGCGTGCGGCCAGCAGTAACAGCCTAGTTGATCAGGCCCTGATCCATCGGGAGGCCTGGTCGTGGACCGGGCCGCGGGGGCGTTGATCCCCGGAGTAACCTCCAGGTAGGCCGACTTCATGGGACTGAAAAATTACTTGGGTGGGCTAAATTGGGATGTCCTGACTATGGGTCAGGTAGGTGATCTTTGTTGCCAATATGACGTTTTTCAGAGCATAGTTCTAGCTGCCCAGACAACTTTTGTTCCGAGTAGGGAAATTAGATCTAACAAAAATGATCCCAAATGGATGAACAATAGATTAAAACATCTCATTGGTCAAAAGAGAGGCATATATAGGCGTATCAAAAGAGGGGATGGGCAGTTAAGAAATCAATATATTCAATTAAAGAGAGAAATAAAAAAAGGACTAAGAAAAGCAAAGAGGGATTACGAAGCTAAGGTTGCAAGGGATTCAAAGACTAACCCAAAATGGTTCTTTCAGGTATACAGAAGTAAGATTAGGGACAAGATTGGCTCATTTAAGAGGAACTCTGGTCAGATCACTGACAGTGATAAGAATATGTGTGAAGTTCTAAATACCTACTTCCTCTCAGTTTTCACCCAGGAAAATACTAGCGATATTCCTGAAATAATAGATTATGTAGAACAGGATGATAATAAACTATGTACGATTGCGGTAACTAGTGACATAGTCCTCAGACAAATAGAGAAACTAAAACCTAACAAATCCCAAGGTCCTGATGAACTGTTTGCAAGGGTGTTAAAGGAATGTAAAGAGGAACTTAGCATACCTTTGGCTAATCTTTTTAACATGTCACTACAAACTGGCATAGTGCCTGATAAGTGGAAAATAGCAAATGTAATACCTATTTACAAGGTAGGTGACAGGTCCTTGGCTTCGAACTATAGACCAATAAGCCTTACCTCCATAGTGGGCAAATTTATGGAATCAATAATTGCAGAAGCAATTCGTAGCCATCTTGACAGGCACAGATTGATTAATGAATCTCAACACGATTTTACAAAGGGGCGCTCCAGTCTTACGAATTTACTAACTTTTTTCACTAAGGTGTTTGAGGAAGTAGATCATGGTAATGAATATGATATTGTGTATATGGACTTCAGTAAGGCTTTCGATAGAGTTCCACACCAGAGGCTATTGGGGAAACTTAGGGCACACGGAATAGGAGGAGAAATTTTTTCCTGGGTAGAGGCATGGCTGACAAATAGACAGCAGAGAGTTTGCATAAATGGGGAGAAATCAGAATGGGGGCACGTCACAAGCGGTGTTCCTCAGGGGTCAGTGTTGGGCCCATTGTTGTTCACAATTTACATAAACGACATAGATGAGGGAATAAATAGCGGCATAAGTAAATTTGCTGATGGCACCAAAATAGGCCGTCCAATTCATTCTAATGAGGATATTAGAGCACTCCAGGATGATTTGAATAGACTGACGCAATGGTTGGAGAAGTGGCAGATGCAGTTTAATATTGACAAATGCAAAGTTCTAAATGTTGGACAGTTAAATAACCATGCCACATATAAACTAAATAATGTAGATCTTAATACTACTGGTTGCGAAAAGGATTTAGTTCTGGTTAGCAGTGACCTAAAACCAAGACAACAGTGCTTTAGTGTTCGCAATAAAGCTAACAGAATTCTTGGCTTCATATCTAGAAGTATAAATAATAGAAGTCCTCAGGTTGTTCTTCAACTCTATATATCCTTTGTTAGGCCTCATTTAGACTATGTTGCTCAGTTCTGGTCACCGTATTGCAGAATGGATATAAATGTTCTGGAAAACGTACAAAGGAGGATGACAAAGATGATCCCATGTATCAGAAATCTTCCCTATGAGGATAGACTGAGGGCCTTGAATCTGCACTCTCTCGAAAGGCGTAGAATTAGGGGGGATATGATCGAGGTGTATAAATGGAAAACAGGAATAAATAAAGGGGATGTAAATAGTGTACTGAAAATTTCCAGCCGTGACAGGACTCGCAGCAATGGTTTCAAGTTGGAAAAATTCAGATTCAGGAAGGATATAGGAAAGCACTGGTTTGGTAATAGAGTTGTGGATGAGTGGAACAAACTCGCGAGTACAGTTATTGAGGCTAAAACGTTGTGTAGTTTTGAAAATAGATTAGATAAATACATGAGTGGGTGTGGGTGGGTGTGAGTTGAACCTTACTAGCTTGTGCTGCTGGGTCTGGTGCATTGCTCCATCCTTGAGTGGAGATGACCAGGCTGGGTGGGCCATTGGGATAATCCGGGGGGCACATTCGTCTCTCAGCCCTTGAGTAGAGAGGACGTGTGCTGCTGCTACCCCCTGGTGTTGACTGGGTGCAGTAATATTTTCACAACATGGCGCAGGCTTGTCGCCGGAGAGTCAATACAGTCTGTATTGAATTAACCAGTGGAGCTATCACTGGGCCGTCTATGGAGCTACTTCTACCAGCAATAATTAGAGACACCTACGGCGTAGCTACTGAAGAGATTTGTGGACTTGCCTTGAATGGCACGAAGAGGATATTTCTTAAATTCAATTCGACGAGTATGTATGAGACAGTGGTTAACAAGTTTCAGGAAGTGGCCATACCTGTGAATCATGCTGTCACGGTGAGGATGCATGATGTATCAAGTTACTTCACTTGGGTGAAGATCAGGAATGTGCCATTTGAGGCGGATGCATCTGACATAAGGTTTGCCATGAGTAAATATGGGACGGTACACACGGTTACTGCCGGAAGATGGTCAGCTGGTACGTATATGGGAATACCTGAGGGTACGTACTCTGCAAAGATGACGATACGACATCCTATACCGTCGTATGTGGTGATGGAAGAATTCAGAACTCAGGTATTTGTGACATACGCAGGGCAACGACGCACTTGTCGTTTGTGTGTTCGTATGAACACCTGGCAGCGCAATGTGGTAGAGGACGTGGAGACAACGACCTGCAACAACGAAGAAACGTAGAGGTGAGGAGAGTGGAGCAAGAACAGCCTTTTTCGACACTGACTCCGCAGAGTGCGTCATGGAGTGAGGAGGTTGAGAAGGCAGAGAAGATGGCAGGTGCTACGAGTGGGGGGGACTCCCCTTCCTTGGACGTGGTTCAGGCATTGGAGGAGATCATCGCAGAAGTGAATGATAGCAAGGAGGAAGCATTGACGACGCTTGTGGATATTTCGGGCACGGGGCCGTATCAGGAAGAAGGCACGATCCTGGATCTTGGGACTATTATGGAGGACGGAGGGGCGAAGGTAGTTCGTCCTAAGGTGTGTGACAAGGCTGTCTTGTCGGTGAATACGGTGGAGGTTGAGGTTCATCGTGGTGATGAGCTTGATGACGAGATGCAGGTCGACGGTACGACGCGAAAGCGCACAGCAGTGCTTTATGATTCAGATGAAGTGCTTACGCCCGCACAACGTTCAGGGAAGAAAACATGGGCGGATGTCACGCAGAGGGGTTCAAAAGACACTCAGGGACAGGGATCGAGTAAGAGTGCACAAAAAGGGGGGGGGAGGGATAAGAGTGCAATGAGGCGATCAGGTGACAAAAAGGTTGTGTCAAGAGGGAAACCACCTTTGTCGGTTTTAAGTGCTTGACATTGAACATCAATGGTTTGAGGTCGCAGAGAAAGTGTGAGTGGTTTAGGGAGTTTTTGGAGCGTCATGGTGTTGACGTGGTGTTCTTGCAGGAGCATAATTATAGACATGGTTATGAGTTGAAGGTGGAGGGATATAAGGTGTATGTTGAACATGCGGTCAGATTGAAAGGCGGTGTGGCTATATTGGTAAAGGAAACTAGCCCGTTGGTTGTCAGGCATTGTGAAGGGGGGGAGGGGAGGGTGATACGTGTGGATGGATTATGGGGTCAGGTACAGATGACGTTGGTGTGTGTGTATGGACCGGCAGAGGGAGACGTACGCGTTAAGAATAAATTTGTGAGGGACGTGTTGGTTTACTACTTGCGTGGATTGCCAGGGGTAGCCGTGATAGGAGGTGATTGGAACTGTGTGATAAGGCGTAAGGATGTGGAACCGAGGGGGGCGGGGCATTGTATGGGAACATTGGGAGAATTGTTATCAGGGGTGGGTTTAATCGATATCTGTGGGGGGGGGGAGGTAGAGCATACATTTATTAGGCGTGGGTATGCTGCTAGGCTCGATCGTTTGTACGTCCCCAGAAGGGTAGTAATACATAGGGTGAGGGTGTTGGATGTGGTATTTTCTGATCATAGGGGTGTTATGGTGGATTTGGGTTGGGAGGGGTTGCCACGAAGGGGTAGGGGGTATTGGAAGTTAAATGTAAAGTTGCTGCATGAAGAAGAATATAGACAGTCATTTAAACAGTTTTGGGAGGGGTTGAAGGCAGAAGCGCCTGGGAATGGTGATCTGGTTAGATGGTGGGACTCGGTGGCGAAATCAGGTATTAAGGATTTTTATGTACGTAATGGGAGGGAATATAATAGGTTAAAGTATGGGTTTCAATCTTATCTTGAGGGGCAGTTGAGGGCTTGCTACGAACGAGGGAGGGTTAGTTACCCGGTGGGAGATATTGAGGGATTAAAGGAGAGCATTAGGGATTTGCAAAATGAAAGATTTGATGGTGCACGCGTTTTGGCGGGGTTGGAGGAGGTGTTATGGGGTGATAGGCCATCGGCGTGTGTATTGAGAGGACAGCGTAAGAGGAGAGCGGCGACGGAGATGATGGGATTAACTGTTCATGTGGGGATGGGAGGGTATAGGGAAGGGCAGGTATTGATGTCGACTGAAGGTATGAGTGGATATCTTGATGTATGGTTTAGGTCATATGCACAACATGTGGGTATACGAGATGATGCTTTAAGGGAAATGGGTGGTTATGTGCAATGCGAGCTTGATGGTAGAGATAGGGAGACTTTGGAAGGACAGATTACGGAAGGGGAAATTTGGCAAGCTATAGCAGGTGCAAGTTTAGGTAAGGCACCGGGTGTAGACGGGTTGCCTAATGATTTTTATGTTAAGAATTGGGAAGTATTGAGGAGATTTTTAGTCAGATTGTTCAATGTAATGAAGGAAGATGGGGCAATGGGTGAGCAGCAAAGGACTGCTGTTGTTGTATTAGTGCCGAAGGGTGGACAGACCACGGTAGAAGATTACCGTGCAATATCGCTTATGTGCGGTGATTATAAGTTATTTGCAAGGGTATTAGGGAACAGAATCAAACAGGTTTTAGGTAAAGTAATTGATAGAGGACAATATGGCATACCGGGTAGATCAATGTATGAAGGGCATGGAGTTATTAGGAGTTTTATAGAGCATAGGGGGGAGGGGGGAGGGGGTGTTTTGGCTCTGGATTGGAGAGCTGCTTATGATAGCGTAGAAAGGGATGCATTATGGAGTTTTATGCGTTGGTTGGGTTTCGGGAGGGAAATTGTTTCTTGGGCAAAAACTTTGTATCTGGGTGCAGTTATGAGAATTCAGGTTAATGGACGACTAGGTGATAGCATACAGATGGGAAGGGGTTTGCGACAGGGATGTCCTCTGTCGCAAATTTTGTTTGCATGTCTTCAGGAACCCTTTTATAGGGCAGTTAGGTGGAGTATGGCGAGAGCGAGGGTTGGTTTTGCACGAGAAGGGGAAGCGGGTATAGTGGGTTACGTGGATGATACGACTGTCTTGGTGAGGGATGTGAGGGATTTACATAAGGTAGGAAAGGTGATAGACGTTTTTGGTGAGGCTACGGGGATGAAAATTAATGTAGTAAAGTCCAAGTATTTGGATCTAGGGGATAGTGTACATAATGGTGAGACTGTTGAGGGTGGATGGCGTGTGGTAGATCAGCTGTTGATATGTGGGATAGTGTACATGCGGAATGATAGGGATGCACAAGAGGCAAATTCGAGGCGCACCGTGGATGGAGTTTTGAAAAGATTGGGAGGTTTGAGGGCAGAGCAATTAACGTTGCATCAAAGGGTTATAGTCACGAATGTCCTGTTGTATAGCAAGTTATGGCACGTGGTGGCAATATATCCGTTACGACGGTGTGAGGTGCAACGGTTGCAACTGCGAGTATTCAGATTTATATGGGGATCGGGTTGTGACTGGCTAAGTAGAGGGGTGGTGTCGCTTCCCGTTAGCCAGGGGGGGCTGGGGCTTATACCTCTTGAGAAACGTATGTTGAGTGTGTTTCTGAAAAGGGGGTTTGTGAGGGAGGGGGTGAGGGGGGGAGGCCTTGAAAGACTGCGCATGGATATGCAACGGTGGTGGAGGGGTAGGGATTTAATGTTTGGGGAGGCTATGTTGCGAGTTTTACTGAAGGTAAGGGATCCGAAACAGCTTAAATTGAAGGTTCTTGAGAGGGTGGGGGGTGGGTCTGTGGTGGCGGCAGTTGAGGGGGCATACCCTATGTATGCATGGGGTTCTGTATGGAAATGTCTTCAACAACTACGTGTAAAACCAAGTGTCAGGGAGGTTATGTTTAGGTTTTTACATGGGATTTTGCCGTCTGGGGTTGTGTTATTTAATAGGAGATTAAGGGAGGGTGGGGAGTGCAAAGCGTGTGGATGTCCGGAAACCATATTTCACGCTGTGTACTTTTGTACTTGTTTAGAAGATGTGAGGGTCTGGCTAAGTAGGGTAGTTAGGTTAGTGGGTGGGGAAGGGTTACAGGTGTTGCGGGTGTTAAGTTTAGATATAGGTGGGTGGAGTCAGCAGGTGGTGAATGCGGTTGCGTATGTGGTCACTGATTTTATTTATATATCTTGGGCAATGAGGGAGGTGGGAGTCGAGGAAAGGATAAGAGTGTTAGGGGCCACGATGTATAGAACAAAGTGCCGCAATAGGGATCTTTATGGGGAAAGATGGGAGACAGCATTTACTGAAGGTTATCGTAGATTCAGGTTGAAGGATTTAAGAGATTTAAGTGTCAAGTAAGGGGTTGCGGCGGGCTAGTTTTCTTGAGTATGGACATGTGTATGGATGTTAGCGTGTGTGGTATGTTTGGTAATATAATAAATAAGCTTCTTTTGTGATGTGAGTTTGGTCGGGGTAGTTGTGCAAGATATGTTTTTCACATTGTTTTTCAGAAGGTATTGAATATAATATGTAAGTAGTGTTGTTGCACTACATTGTGTGTATGTGTGAGAGGGTACATCTCACAGTATTTGTGTGTTTGAAGGTTTGAGGTGACACAAGGCATGATCTAAGTATGTTTGGTTTTTCTTTTTGTCCTCAAATGTGTTATACAAAGATAATACTGTGGTGTATGTGATGTGTAGGTTTATAGGTATTCAACATGCTTGTTGTATGTTCCCTTTTCGATAATTTGTTTTAATTGTCATTTCAATGTACTTTGTATAGTATTATACAATGGTATTGTTCTTTGCCATATGAAGTGGTTTTTTTTTTTAGGTTATGTTATGTTCTAGGTTTTTGTATGTTAAGATGTACTTAGACTGTCAGCACCCTGATATAGGTTTTTCATGCTATGTTCTTAACGTAAGTTTTGGCTGTATGGTATACAGATATATCTAGCCAGTTTATAGACGCATTCCTTTTGTGTCTGAGATTTTTGTATACGGGTTTATTGTAACTGTAATGAGTCGGTTTTAAGCTGTTTTCTTTGTATGTTTATTTGTATTTTGGTATATGGGATAAGTATGTAGATGTTCTAGTAGGATTATGATGTTAGAGATCCATACTGTTTCCTTTTATTTTTATTTTTATGTATACTGTATTGGTTATAAATAAAATATAAAAAAAAAATCCGGGGGGTGGGTCATTGGTCTAATCCGGGGGGGGGGGGCATGGACCTGCTCCGCTTGGGTCAGTAGGCCTGTTGCAGTGTTCCTTCTTTCTTATGTTCTTAATATATCTGTTGCTGTCAAAAGCTCAAAGGAAGTCTTTGTCAAAGGTGGGGCCGTCAGCGAGGAGGGAAGATGAAGGGTGTGTCGAGAGTCATTGATCAAATTAAATATCCTCAGGTGGCTTCGAACTGCATCAGCAATTACTGATTCTATCAACCTTCTCATAAGTGAGGTTAAGTTAACTGGTCTATAAGTTGAAGCTAAGGAGCTATATCTAGCCTTGTAAATAATAATAATTTGGGATTTGGTTTTCTTGAACCATTCTGTCAAATAATTCATTAGCTCTGCCACAATAAGCCATAATTGGAACCACAACAGTGAAGAAAAATACTTGAAAAGCGGTCTTGGAATATTTCTAGAATTATAATAAAAAAGAAGCGCTAAACCTACAAGGGTTATAGAGCAATATTTCTAGAAATTCGCTAGAATAGATTTCCTGTCAGTTTGTTTCAGTTTAATTCAAGTTAAAATCTTCCATTAAATCTACATTTTCATATATAGATGCCTTAGTATTTTGACCCATAGAAGTTTACCATGGTCATTATCTAGGCTTGAGGATCTGTAAATCACTGTTAAGATGAGTTTTTCAAACCCTTCGAGAAAATACAGATTCAGTGTTTCCTCATTTTCTATTCATATCTTTTCTAATATAACAGTTTAAATTTTCCTCAAACAAGCATAGCAACTGCTTCCCCAACCTGTTGACTATGAGTGTGGAATAATTTATATCCCTGTTTATTTCGGCAGTAAACATACTGTGGTAACACTGAAGGGTTTTATTTATGAAGCTGTCGGTATTGTGCACCAGTAATGTATGAGACCAACTAATAGATGTGTTGATAGGGTAGATAGAGCAAAAAAAAAAAAAGTGAGAATGAGACAGGCAACTGTGGTAGTATCAGGCTGCTGTTAGATAACAAGAGGCAATGTTCAGTGGCGGCGCCAGAATGTCTATACACGGAGAGGGCTTACGGGTGGCTATCTGGTTGGAAGAGGGGCTAGAAGACTGGTTCTGAAGCAGCGTTATTACTATTTTCATTTGGGGGCTTTGAAGGCAGAATTCTTTTAGGGGGCTAAAGCCCCCTTGACGCCATCACTGGATGAATTATTGTTTAGGTCTAGCCATAAGAGAATTCAACTCAAGGAGACCTAAAGGTAGGTAGGCACCTAATAACAGGAAGGTAAATAGTGATAGGTAGGCACCTAATAACAGGAAGGCAAATAATGATAGGTAGGTAGGTACCTAATAACAGGAAGGCAAATAATGATAGGTAGGCACCTAATAACAGGAAGGCAAATAATGATAGGTAGGTACCTAATAACAGGAAGGAAAATAATGATAGGTAGGCACCTAATAACAGGAAGGCAAATAATGATAGGTAGGTACCTAATAACAGGAAGGCAAATAATGATAGGTAGGCACCTAATAACAGGAAGGTAAATAGTGATAGGTAGGCACCTAATAACAGGAAGGCAAATAATGATAGGTAGGTACCTAATAACAGGAAGGCAAATAATGATAGGTAGGCACCTAATAACAGGAAGGCAAATAATGATAGGTAGGTACCTAATAACAGGAAGGCAAATAATGATAGGTAGGTACCTAATAACAGGAAGGCAAATAATGATAGGTAGGCACCTAATAACAGGAAGGTAAATAGTGATAGGTAGGCACCTAATAACAGGAAGGCAAATAATGATAGGTAGGTACCTAATAACAGGAAGGCAAATAGTGATACGTAGGCACCTAATAACAGGAAGTGACAAGAAAGCAAATAATGATAGATAGGTACTAGTGACAGGAAGGCAAATAGTGATAAGTAGACACCATGATTAAAATAATGCCATTATTCACTATTTAAACGTATCACTTAAACTGATACTCATAACACAGGTCGACAGGTAGATGACTTCGGTAATAAAACTAGGAATTCCTTACCAAATTTGGGTCACTGAATGCTAAAATTATGCTTAAAATTGCAAATTGGCTCTATTTATAAAGATACGAACCCAGGCCGGCTGCTGTTATCTTTTACTCGTGAAGGAAAGAGGGTTTAAACAATGGTTTAAACAATGCGTAATTGCTAAAACCATATATACGGTTTCCCATGGCCACAAATACGTAATGATTTAAAAAAAAATACATGCAATTTTCTTGTAGCTAATCGTATTCGTTTTCAGCACCCAAAAACACAGGTAAAGTCAAATGCATTTTTTTTTCTCTCCGAAGCACAAAGTTATTCAGAATTTGTAGACCATTGTAAACGAGTCTAGTGGCTAGGTCACTAGATAATATTGATATTATTTTATTTATACTTGTTCTTAGCTGATTTTTTCTTAAAACTTACTTCTGATTTATTCTGCTCTCTCAGAACTGCAAGTAACTTTAAGTCTAAGAGGAACTACAAGCAATTCTACCATTACAACACACAATTATTGGTACAGTAGAGTAAGTAAGTTTATTCAGGTATACACAAATACAGTTACCTAGATTATCATACATAGCAGCATATGTGTAGAGAACCTGGGATAACCCAAAAAAGTCAGAGTGACTTATTTCCATTGGGGTCCTCTGCTACGTAGATAGTTACTGGAAGAGGTAGAATTACTATGGGTACAGGTAAAAGCTAGTTACAGGTAGAGGTAGAATTACAGGTGCCAGTAGAACTACAGGAACATAAGGTGCAGGCTAGTTTAGTGGGTTTACAGCCCGTCGACTACACGAGGGTCATTAGCTGCTAGCTACCAGTATACCAAAAAGTTGATGATATTTTGATCTCTAATTTAGAGATCAAACTCTAAATGAATAATTATTGATATATTCCCGTCTATGTGTACATACACTGCTGCTCTCAGTGCATACGCACCAAGAGAAAAATACTTATCAGAATTTATACAGATTGTATAGCTGGTAGAATTACCGACAGTACGTTAGATAAAAGGACACAAGTGCAACTAATGTGCCATTTTACTGTGGCAACGTTTCGCTCTCCAGGAGCTTTATCAAGCCGTTACGGCTTGATAAAGCCGTATACTCTGGCCCAGATGTAGGTGGAACTGCAGGTATAAATGCTGCATGCGACTGTAGCATAAAGTTTAAATATTAGAGTTGAACAAAAGCTCAAGCCACGCTGATAAGTTCTATTGTATTCTGTGTTATATCTTGATTGTGTTTACCTAGTATGTACTTCAACGTCTAATCTAATCTGTTAAAGAATGACTCGACAATGTGTCTGTTGATCGGTTTCTGAGAATATCTTATCAATAACCTGAAATGATAAGACTAAAGTCTTCATCTCAGTTGTTAAGTTAATTCACATTCCAAAAAATATTAAGATAATAATATTCTTAAAAGTTCGCCTTGAATTCTACATTGATTTACTAATTAAACAAACATTACGGGGTAATAATCTTTGTAAGTAATTATTTGAGCTAAGATATTGTGATCTTGGAAAGCAAAGTAGAAAATTTCTCCTCTTCTTATTTATCTTGTAATGATCCTTTGTAAATGGGGTGAAAGCCTAATTGGGGTAGGCCTACAAATGCTTTACCAAACATGTCATCCGAATAATTGTCCGGATTTCTTTAATAAAAATGTTAAATTAGGAGACAGCCTAACGCGACTGGAATAGTGCAGAGTGCGGCATGGTTTTGTAATGCAGTTAATTTTTTGACCTATAGATTTAAAGCAAATCACAAGAGGCATTCGCAAATCACATAGAAATTGTCCGGATTTCTTTAATAAAAATGTTAAATTAGGAGACAGCCTAAATATAATTCAGACCTTCCACTAATACCAGCTGTGAGGCTAAAATGAAACGGCGTTCTGTTGTTAATATCTGAAAGAGGTTAATATCCTAAACTGCACGAGTATATTCATGTGATCTCATAAACAAGTATATCTAGAAAACAGAAAAGTCTATCCTCATTAAATTTAAAAAAAAACCAATAAATACGTTTTTTTTTTTTTTGTCTATTTCTTAACAGTCCCATGAGAAATAATATTAGATTTTTATTTAAAAAAATATCGAAGTTAAATTTTTTTTAAAAAATAGCGAATTGGTAGCTCACAGCCCAAAATCAATAAAAAAAAAACGCTTCTGAGCAGATTAGGCATTGTTTAGTGATAACATAGGGAATAATGTATTTAACAAAACTGGCAAATTGAAATTTACACAACTCGAAGTGAACGCCAAACTTTCTTGTAATAAAGACCACTTACGATTAGGTAAAAGTTTGAAGCCTTTCAGAAAAAGCTTTCTCTGATAATTATTGATCCGATTCAAATTTCCCTGCATGCAAACAGAACTTAATAGGCACTATCCTGGCCCTAAGATGCATTAGCAAATAAATATGGAAGCCATTCAGAAGAGGTAAAGTAAAATTTATTTAACGTGATCAAACAGGAATAAAAAATATCACGCATAAAATGGTCAAATCTGAACCTATATATCGGAATTTCACTCCCTTTAAATCTGGAACACCCTACCTGAAAACTCTAGAACTGAAGACACACTCACCACTTTCAAAACTACAGTTAGAAAACATCTTATCTCCCTGATCCACCCCGACAACTAACTACATGATAATCACCTGGTGGTTCACAATTACACTCACTCACCCACTGACTATAAAGACAGAAATACTAATCTTAATCTTAAAATAATGAATCCTAACTAGTCATAAGTTTACCTATGATACTCCAATATAGACACTTTGTATTGTGCCAAAATAAAAGCATTCACATTGCTAAACTCACAAATTATAATGTAGTCACTTAGACTTAATATCATAATCTGTAAGGATTAATGTTAAGAATTAATCTCTGCCCGAAATGCCTAGCCATGCTAGGTGTCCTAGTGGCCCCCTCTGTAATTAGTATTTTATAACATGTAAACCACACAATATCCAAATCCTGTAAACCCCACATTGTAACCCTTATAGAGAATAAACTTGATTTGATATGATTTGATTCAGTTATGGGAATAATTAAGAGGCAACTTTTCTGGATGCCTGAAGCTTCTCCGCTGTGAGTTCTGGAAGTTATTCGAGCCATTCCAGGAAGCCGAGTTCAACAATCTTGGTCACAGGTTATGTGGACATCCAAACTGTTCCAAGAATTTGAAGCCGATTGGATGAGGTGTTCTCCAGTTATGAGCGGAATAAAAATCGAGGCATCTTTCACTACAGAAAACATAAAGTAGCTATATAATGTAAAATATTATATTTAGAAATACAGTCGGCAAAATCATTTTATCTTTAATCTCGACACAATCATCTATACAGGAGGTCCCCGCTTATATGGTGGGTTAGATTCCAGGCTACCGCCATAAAGCACATCACCTTTTTTTTCACTTTTAAATCCATGTAAATGCCTGATAACATATATACACTGTCATATATTAAGTTAGCAATAAAACTAGGCATACCACTATAAATAAGTACTATAATGCACACACAGTACATTCATTAATTACCTTAAAATAATCTCAATGTACTACTTGCAAATAAATAAATAAATTTGAATTCGAAGAGTGAGAAATGAGTAGTATTTATTGTACAAAGTCAGGGGTGGTAGCCCGCCTGGCTACCACACCTCAAAATTATGGTTAGGTTAGGTTCGTCAGGAAACAGTACAAGTGTTTCCTGATGCGGGTCTTCGTCAGATGACGACCCGCCGTTGGAGCTTTAGGTCATCTGACCGAGGCCTTCCGCTGGCTTACCCCTCCACCCCTTTAAAAATTAAGGTTTTAAGTAGATTAAATTATGGGTATTTGTTTTACTATTATTGTATATATTTTATGGCATGCAGCGTATATATTATATAATTCTGATAAATGTATTAGATGAATTAATGAGAATGTCTATAATAACTTAATATACGACATTTAAAGCGCCCCAGAGCGATTATTATTATTATTGTTATTATTATACTTACTACCATCGACATACGACTCCTCCATATAACACATTTATTATTATCGTAAACGAGAGAAATACACAGAATGTAAATAAACTTAGAATGTAAACTGAGGGCAACAAATGTCCACTTCCTCTTCATACACGTTCATTGCACATTATTCATGCTTTTGCGAAGGTTTTTCCCCATAATACAAACACCTTACATTGTGTACAAGTTGTCTTCACGTCGGTGCAGTAGAATATATAACAATAACACTCATTCTCATGCAACACACAATATTTAGAGCGAATGACTGTGGGTGAAGGCATACGAAAGGAATATTTTTCTAAAGTTACCCAAGTAATACTATAGTGTACACAGTTTCTATGATGCTGGACTACAGAAAACGTAATTCTTGAAAATTGAAATTGAAATTTTTTATTTTCTTGCAAAGTTTACAATGTGTGGTTTACATATATTAATTATTAAAGAAAACCACTAGCATGCCTAGGCATTTCGGGGAGACTAATCCTAATTCTTACTGACTATTGTATATTGACACAGGTCATGAGGCAGTGCATTATAATATTTATTATTGAATATCAGCATAAAACTTATGTAATTAAAAGGTTTAACATAAATAAGATTGATAACAGTGAGATAATACAAAGCATATAACAATAGTACAATTAGTATAATTTAGTAATGGAAATGGTTTTATCTCGGCATGATACACTGTTTCTATAAACAAAAGCTCCTATATTGTTAGAGTATTTCAGGAAAACTTAGGACTAACTTAAGATTAGGAATTTTGTGTTTACAGTCAGTTGGGTCAAAGTATAAAATTGGGAGAATTACAGACAATGAGAGCAAGTTTATTTTGTTTTGGATGTATTCATGATACTGAAAATATCACGTGTGGTTTTCACATAGTTGTGGAAAATACTGTATATATTTTCCAGAAATTCAGTATTTATATGTATATAGATGGCCATACTGTATTTAATAACATTTATGTCATAGGAAATGGGAAACTGAGCCTGGGGAGAAGGGTGAGTCGCCATTTTGGTTTTGAATGAGCCAAGTAAACGTTAGTGTAATGGGAAGAATTTTTCGTGCTTTAGAGGTTAAAATTGGGCTGACACCTCTCAAATAGGAGGCAAAATTGTTGGATGTGCAGTCCTGAATAACTTGAGATATCAGGCGACTGGACAAGACAGCTCCAGGAACCTCAGATAAGTCTGTTATGTTATAACTCTGGCCAGTTGTTATTTTCATGTATAGACAGTGAGGTTTTCTTAGTATGATACAACTTAATCTCCAGTCAAATTGGTGAGTGTTATGATTAAGATATATTCTCCTTCTGTTATATAAATGTGTGTATATACTATAATCCTTTTTTAATTTTAATATATAGTCCACAAATTTATGTATTTACCAGCATTCCTGGTGATGTATATTTCATTTAATTAATAGGTCCAGAGCAACTTGTGGATATGACAGTGGTAGGTATCGAAGGGGGACATTTTTTTGCGACCTAGGTGTCCCAAATTCCTACTTGTCTAACTGACAAATAATAATTATCTATGTTCATTTACTGTTATGTATATAATGATACATTCAGATAAATGCAATTTTCCACATTTAATTTGCCCAATGGTCCTTCGAACCGGATGTAATTAGTGAAGTCATTAATTAGTTAATTACTTAATAATTATATGTGAAATGACAGAAGGAGGTAGATGTTAAGTTCACAAATTTACTGAATGTGTAGTGGATTATAATTATTACAAAATTAATTTGGATAAGTCAAGTGTAGCTAATTATATTAATGTGTATAATATTAATTTTGCAAAGCCAAAGTGGCTAGGATTTATATTAATGTATTTGTATAATATTAATTTGATAAGACAATTCTGGCCAAGATTTATATCAGTGTATGTGTAATTGATAAGAAAAGTGTGGCTAAAGATTATTAATGTATATAATATTAATTTTGCTATGCCAAATTCTGGCAAGGATTTATTAATTTGTATAATATTAATTTTGATAAGCCAAGTTTGGCTAAAGGTTTGTATTAATGCACATTAATAGGATTTATTTAAAGGTAAGTTGTACTATTTACCTTTATAAAGTGCATAATTTAGTACATAATCAGTGTTATTAAGTTGAATTTAATACATTGCATCATGGCTAAAAAGGAGGAAATTAATATAGAAGACAAACATATGGAATATAGAGTAAAGAAAGCATCAATACAGGCTAGAAAAGTTCATGTAACCAAGGCATATAATAAGTGCTTGGAATTAATGAATCAAGAAACTGTGAATACTGATGATTTAAAATTGTATTTAGATGCTTTAGGGAATAGATATGATTCATACAAATTATATTACAACAAATATGAAGGAGATTTATTAGTAAACTGTGTAGATGAGACTGAAATAGATCTCATGATTAATCAGTATTATGAATTAGAGGAAAAGATTCTTTCTTGTAAAAGTCAGGCCTTGAATAAATTAAAATGTGTAAACCAGACAGTTAATCAGTCTGCTCCAACAAATAATATGTCTTTGCCAAAACTCCCAGAACTATGTTTACCTGTATTTAATCCTGGTGAAAATTGGGAGGAATTTTGGTCAATTTTTAAAGCAGCTGTGCATGATAGAAGTGACCTAGCCTGTGTAACTAAATTATTTTACCTCAAAGGACAGGTAAGAGGAGATGCTCACATACTCATACAAGCCTTTCCCAATGTAGATGACTCTTATAAGGAAGCAGTTGACTTGTTGAAGGTCACTTATGGTAATATAGAACAAAGTAGGTTGGATCTAGTGAATATCATTGTTAATTTAAAATCTCCAGATCACACTTACAAAGCTTTACAGCAGTTTAGAGTTAAAATGGAGAGCACTCTCAAAACTTTAAGTAATAAATATAATCTGAAGGAATCAGACAGGTTATTGAGTGCCATGGTACAGAATAAATTAAGCTGTAAAGGCTTGAATGACTCTCGAATAAATATCACAAAGGTTATTTTGGTCTGGAGGAAATAACACTAGGTCTACAAGAATTAATTGTTCAGTTGCAGACCAGTCAACTAACTCATTTTAAAGATGCAACACATAATAACTCTGAGGTACTGTCAAGTTTCACAAAGGGAGAAATTATCCCAACGGTAATAATAAAAATTCATTTCCTAAAAATAGTTGCATAGGTGCATATCAAGTAGCAGGAATCAGAAACAATGATTCTCCACAAGGTAAGAAGAATAAGTACCCTTCTAAGAGTAGCCCAGTTAATAAGAAACCAATCAATGAAAAGAGAGATTGTCTCTTCTGCAAGGGTACTCATTTTTCTAAGAATTGCAATGCATACAATTCATGGAATGATAAAGTTGAAAGATTGGAGGAACTTGACAGATGTATCAGGTGTTTGGGTAATCACAATGTAAAAGATTGTTATGCAAAATTAAACTTCTGTTATCAATGTCACAAAGGAAGACACCATATAGTCATGTGTAAAGGTCTATATGATAATGTTGATAATAATGAGAATGTTGACAATCCTGACACAACAGTAGCTAATGTAAAAATTGCTGCTAATGTTAATAATGATGGTTTTGCTGAAGTAGCCTTACCTGTGTTACAGGTAAAAAGTGATGATAAAAGGCATAAATCAAAGAATGTAAATGCATTATTAGACCAGGAATCCCAGCGTACCTTCATAAAACGTAAATGTCTTGATGGTATAAAAGTACAGATGGGAGATCCCACAACTTTAAAATTATCTGGTTTTCTCTCGGATAAAAGGGCTCAATTGTATGACACTGTTTATGTAACTGTCAGGTTGGGCAATGAGAAAAAATGTGTTAATGCAGTAATTGTAGATAGACTTCCAGAGAAAATATCTACAGTAGGGCTTAGTAAAGCTACAGAAAGACTCTCACATAATGTAAATTTAGCACCTTCTGGTGTAAATGATGATTCTGTAGGCCCAATAAATATTTTGATAGGTAGTGACTATTATGCCTCCTTTGTAAAGGGTATGGTAAAGAAATGTGTCACCCTTTTGAAGACTGCAGGAGGCCATGTAATGTATGGTAGGATTTCTCGTAATAATAATTCATGACTAGAGGAAACTACAAATACCATAACTGTGTTTCTTACTCATGAAATCGTACCCCAGTATAATTCTTCCATAGAGGATGGTGTTGAGCCAGTGCATAAATTGTGGGAATTAGACAGCATTGGAATAAATGTAAATGAAGAAATTCCAGACGATTCTTTTACTCAGGAGCAGTACCTGAAAGATGTAAAATTTGAATCTGGACAATACTGGGTACGACTTCCGTGGAGACTGAACCATCCAGAATTACCCAATAATTACAGAATGGCATATGGACAATTAAAGGCTCAGCTCCGGAAACCGAGTAAGACACCAGAATTGTTAACTGCCTATAATGATATAATTGCTGAACAATTAATTAATAAATTTATAGAAGAGGTACCTCCTGAGCAAGCCAAAATTTATGGTCACTATTTGCCACATCACGGAGTGAAGAAGGATTCTAAGACCACTCCTCTGAGAATTGTGTTTAATTGTAGTGCCAGGAGTAACAAAAATGTACCTAGTTTAAATGACTGATGACAGGTTCGTTGTTGACGGAAAAATTAGGAGATATCTTATTAAATTTCAGAATGAAGCATTGTGCCTTTACAGCTGACATAAGTAAAGCTTTCCTAAGAGTGGGTTTACAAGAGGCTGACCGGGATTGTACCCGCTTCTTATGGCCTGAGAATCCTAGTGACCCACTTAGCCCTCTGAAAACCTTTCGCTTTAGGAGTGTATTATTTGGTGTTACATCCAGTCCGTTCCTATTTCAAGCGACGATAAATGCACACCTTAAACATATGGAAAGTCCATTGAGTAAAGTAACGAGCAAACAATTTTATGTGGACAATTTCCTGGGTGTGACGTCAACTGAAGAGGAACTGTTAATGACTTATGGAGAGGCTAATAAAGTAATGTAAAGTGCAAATATGCCTCTGAGGGAATGGAATAATAATTCGTCCAAATTAAAGGACAAAATAAGTAAAGATTACCCTGGAGATGAAGTGCCAAAATGTAGTAATGTATTGGGTTTAACTTGGGATACTGAGAGAGATTTGTTAATGCTAAAACCTAATAATTACAGTATGCCCAATAAATTAACTAAGAGAGTTTTGCTTGCTGAAGTTTCCAAATGTTTTGATCCACTAGGTTTAGTGTCACCCCTTACTATAAGAGGGAAATTATTAATACAGGAAGCATGGAAACTTAAATGTGCTTGGGATGAAATACTACCTGAGGAATTCATTAACAGGTGGGATGAATTAATTGGTGATTATGAAAAAAATCCAATGTTGGAGTTCCCACGTCAGGTGGCCAATCAAAATGGGAAAAATGTACTCCACATTTTTTGTGATGCTTCAAAATTGGCATATGGAGCAGTTGCTTACCTTCAATGTAATAGTGTTATTTCTCTTGTTATGTCTAAGGCTAAAGTGTCCCCAATTAAATCACGTACCTTGCCTCAGTTGGAATTAACAGCCATTTATGTAGGTGTCAAATTAGCTAATTATGTAAGAAATAAGTTGCAGGAGATAAATATCAGCGACACTGTAATTTGGTCTGATAATGAGGTATCCTTACAATGGATTCGTAATGGAAACAGTAAAATTGTGTATGTACAAAACAGAGTCACTGAAATTAATCAGATGCAAGAGAAGTATAAAAGTTTGGGTCAGCATATGTTAACATTTAATCATATACCTGGTGAGGAGAATCCAGCTGATTTCTTGTCTCAAGGTTTACCTTATGCTAAATTTGTAAATGCTGTATCATGGTTTAAAGGACCAAGCTGGTTGGTAAATAAAGCTAATTGGCCTGTACAAAAAGCGTATATTACTCCTGTTGAAATTACTGTGACCACCGCTCCAATTGTTTGTCCTTCCTTAGCCATTGATATAAATAGGTATTCTTCTTTACCCAAACTAATCAATGTAACTAAGTTGGTGTTTAAATTTCTAAACAAGATGAATATATCATATAAGTTTTCACATCCTCTTGAATATTGGATAAAGAGGGTACAAGAAGAAATCTATGGAAATGAGATTAAATTGATGATGGAAAGAAAAATTGTGAAAGGTTCCATAATAGAGAAATTGGGGCTGTATTTAGAGAACAATGTAATTAGGTGCAGAGGTAGGTTACAAAATGCTGAATTGGGTGATTATGCTAAACACCCTATCTTACTGCCCAAAACTCATCATCTAACAAATTTAATTGTTCTAAATGCCCATAAAAATGTAATGAATGGTGGGGTACATGATACCTTAAATTGTATTAGGGAACTTTCTGGATTCCACAAGGACGGCAAAGTGTAAAAAGGGTGATTAAATCTTGTGTAATATGTCGCCGTGTGGATGCCAGATCCTATATGTACCCAGGTCCTCCACCATTGCCAAATGAGCAAATTGAGTCGTTTAGCAACGAACTCCACCCAGCCGCAGTGTGGAAAATACTGTATATATTTTCCTGAATTCAGTATTTATATGTATATAGATGGCCATACTGTATTTAATAACATTTATGTCATAGGAAATGGGAAACTGAGCCTGGGGAGAAGGGTGAGTCGCCATTTTGGTTTTGAATGAGCCAAGTAAACGTTAGTGTAATGGGAAGAATTTTCGTGCTCTAGAGGTTAAAATTGTGTTGACACCTCTCAAATAGGAGGCAAAATTGTTGGATGTGCAGTCCTGAATAACTTGAGATATCAGGCGACTGGACAAGACAGCTCCAGGAACCTCAGATAAGTCTGTTATGTTATAACTCTGGCCAGTTGTTATTTTCATGTATAGACAGTGAGGTTTTCTGAGTATGATACAACTTAATCTCCAGTCAAAGTGGTGAGTGTTATGATTAAGATATATTCTCCTTCTATTATATAAATGTGTGTATATACTATAATCCTTTTTTAATTTTAATATACAGTCCACAAATTTATATATTTACCAGCATTCCTGGTGATGAATATTTCATTTAATTAATAGGTCCAGAGCAACTTGTGGATATGACAGTGGTAGGTATCGAAGGGGGACATTTTTTGCGACCTAGGTGTCCCAAATTCCTACTTGTCTAACTGATAAATAATAATTATCTATGTTCATTTACTGTTATGTATATAATGATACATTCAGATAAATGCAATTTTCCACAATAGTTAATTAACTGATGATGGGGTGAATTAGGATGATAAGGTGATTTTTAAGAGCAATTTTGAATATGCTGCCCGAAATCTCCAGCGGTTCTGGAGATTTCAGGCAGAGAGTTTCAGATTTTTGGCCCTTTTATGTACAGTGAATTTTTGAAGAGAGAGTTAGCCGGAAACAAGGTATATTATAGAGATTTTTGTGTCTGGTGTTATGGCTATGGGTCCTATTCCAACTATCAAGAAAGTGTTTTAGTTCGGCATTAATATAAGAATTTATAGTTCTGTAAATGTAAGTTGCACTGTAGTAGGTGTGAATGTTTTGTAGAGTGAGTAGGTTTAGGTGTCTGAAAAGTGGGGGGGGGTTCTAGTATTAGACTTACATGTTAAAAGTTGCTTGATTCATTGCGCATGTTAACACGATTTCTCTGCAGACAACCAATTACAACATAGTTACATGAACCTGGTAAATGTATGCTTATAGAATGTAAATGAGACATTTGTGCAACACTAGTCACAGGTCGACACCATGCCCGCCCTTCTAGGTAGGGTAGGTACCTGAGCCAGAGTTTGCAGCTCACAAGAGTGTCATTCGCATTACCCTCCTTGGGGCGGAGATGGCAGACCAGAGAGGCCTAGCTTCTCCCTACGAGCCCCGTGAGGGCGGGGAATGTGGCTAGGCCTGGGGACAGTTGGTCCCAAAGTTGAGGGGGTACCTGTACCTCTTCCCATGGGAGACTTGGGTCTCGAGACACTCCGCAGATAGGGAGCCTAACACCACTCTTGGAAAAGACCCGGGCCGGGAGATTACCGGCGAATACAAAAAAAAAACTAGTCACAGATAACATAAATGCTTTTGCTGTACCTCTGCATATACTAGATAAACAGTGGTCGCTGACATGAAGTGTGACACTTATTATGACAAGAAAGCTAATATTTAGCAGTGCTGAACAAAAGTAACTGCTGTTTTAAGTCAGTCTAAACAATATAATAAAATGTGGTATGAATGATCATCTACTGGGTTCTGTAGTCTCAGGCCTAATGGGGTGTTTCGGCTAAATTTGTAATAGGAACCCATGTTAATGTCCCCTGCTGAAGAATTGGGACAGGAAATTTGCAGGACCTCAAGAATTATGTGTAAATAGTGAAATAAATGTAGACATCACTCACAGGAAAGTACACCATAGTCCTTCCATTTAGATCTACAGTAGCTGGCCAGTGTAGGTTCTAGATGCTAGGCATGTGTTGTGGTGTGATCCATCTACAATAATTGAATGGTAAGTGATAATACAAAGTTCTTTATTAATAACAATAATAATTTATGCATAATAATTATATTCTGTGTAGCAAGCAAGCCTAATCCTATACAGTCCACATAACCTTAATTACCAGAGTAGCTGGTATTAATATTATACAATTGACCCTCGACCAACGGCAATTTCGACCAACGGCAAGCTCTCTGGAACGGATTAATGCTGTTGGTTGAGGGTCCATTGTAATTATTAATTTAATGTTAGGTCTAGCATTTTGTGAAAATAGTGAGGAAGTGGGCAGTCGAAGGTATTGCACTTCAGTGACCTACTGTGACTTAAGTCCCACTTAACTCAACCAAATTACTTGCAGATAATAATACAGGTAATGCTCTGTAAGCCTCCTGCAGGTGACTTGGCTTATAATAATAATTTTTCACACAGGTCTTAGTTTTTGGTCATCTGATCGAGGCCTTCTGCTGGCTTACTAGTCACCCTCTTTAAAAATTATGGTTACGATTATAACCATTTCTATATTTTTATTAATAACACGAAAGAGGGAGCCAGTACATATAGGCGAGGGGTGCAAGGATGGGAACAAGAAAGGAAGAAGAGGAAGTAGTGGTAGTGGTAAGACTGCCTGGAGGGTATTCAGGGGGATCAGCGCCCCCACTGCCAGGTCCATGACCAGGCCTCCCGGTGGATCAGGGCCTGATCAACGAGGCTGTTACTGCTGGCCGCACGCAGTCCAACGTACGAACCACAGCCCGGCTGATTCGGCTGGTAGTGGAAGTAGTAAATAGATGTGACCATTTGTTGACTGACACTAGTCAGTCCAGGCGTCTGATACATTAGTCGTCTGAGCATCCTATGCTCACTGCTTTCTTTGAAGTCACGTCAGACAGTCGTCCCTGCTACGACTCTCGCATATGCCCGAGTTATCCTTACGACTCATCCTCTCATGGCACCAATAAGCTGTGCTGCGCAGAGTTCCGGCAGTGACTGCCCCTATGACAGTACCAGTTGAAAGTCCTCCTGAGTTGCACTGCCAGAAGTCCTGCCCTGATGCCTAGTTCTCACGATGCCTCACTTGAGGGCAGGATCAAGCTGTGCCCCAGTTTGAGTAAACTCTGCAGTGACTACCCCACGACGACTACTTCACTTCACCATCCAAGCGAGACCGTACCCTGTTTACCCAGTTACTATACGTTCTCAGCCGCAGTGATGTCTCCTGATATGTTGCAGTATCTGCGGGCCAGTCCAGATGCAGGATGGCGTGCAGTGAGGCCCACCGAGGCTCGCTGTGTTGACACATGATGTTTTTAGCACACTCCTTTTTTTTTTCCTTTCCTCAATGATAGGAAGTTTTTTTTTGTTCATGTACATGCTTTATATTTCATGCTAGTGCCCTGTTCCTGCAAGAGAGAGTTTTATTCAGTTACTTGACATGGTTGGGACGACCGTGGGTAGCCTGCCCGAGCGATCTAAACTCTGTTGGGTCTTATATTTCATGTTAGGCTACCCGCACATTTTGCACCATGTTAGTACTGCCATCTTGCAGGCTTAGGCCTACCTTCAGCCCGTGAGATGCTAGCTTGCTCTCACTTAGCTACCAGACAGCCTACAGACAACAGGTGCCTTCTCTCTCCTTTGCCAAGCTAAGGTTTGGCTTCAGGGCCATCTCGACACACTAAGAACACCCAGTAGTAAACTTACGGCAAGCCAGGGTCTGGGTTACATTCTCGGTGAAGGTAGAAACATTGGGCGTGTTTCTTTACACGGGTTGTCTATGTTCCCCATCAGTAAAATGGGTACCTGGTGTGGGTCGTATCCTGGGACAAAACTGACCTAATTTGCCCGAAATGCTCTGCATAACAAGCGGCTTTCTATATAGTAGTATGTCACTGATGTCAGCTAGGCCTGCGTACCTTGTACAAGTACTTGTAGAAATAAATAAATAAATATATTATTATTATTATTATTATTATTATTATTATTATTATTATTTACAGCAACCAGAGATTCAGTGCTATCTCTGGTTACTCGCAATTTGGTATAAACTGACCCAGCATACTTAAGTCATTAACAGACGTGTGAAAAATCCCAGTGACAGGCTTCACCCATGGTTCATCGGGGTAGGACTTAAATTTAGAGGAAATAAGAGAGGGCTTGGCAGAGGAAAGAATCAGTTGGAGGTACCGTGCTCGTTGTGGTCACCTGTTCCACCCCTGTTGCTGTCGTTACCACCACCGTCGTTAGTGATGTTATTGTCGTTGTTGTTATCTTTGGTATTGTTACTATTGTTACCGTTGCTGTTTCTATTGTTGTTGTTACTGTTGCTGTTATCGTTGTTGTTTCTGTTGTAGGTGCTATCGTTGTTGTTTCTGTTGTAGGTGTTGTTACTGTTGTTGTTTCCATTGTTGTTGTTGTTACCGTTGTTGTTTCAGTTACTGGTGTTGTTACCATTGTTGTTTCAGTTACTGGTATTGTTACCGTTGTTGTTTCAGTTACTGGCGTTGTTACCGTTGTTGTTTCCGTTGTTGGTGTTACTGTTGTTGTTACAATCGTTATCATCGTTGATATTGTTACTGTTGTCGTTGCCGTCTCTGATGTTGTTACAGTCGTTGTAGCAGTTGTTGGTGTTGTTACCGTTACTGTCGTTGGTGTTACTTCCGTTGTTGTTACAGTTGTTGTTGTCGTCTCGAATGTTGTAACAGTTGTTGACGTCGTTTCCGTTGTTGTTGCTGTCATTGTTACTGTCGTTGGTGCTTCCGTTGTTGTTACTGTTGTTAGTGTTGTCATCGTAGTTGTTTCAGTCGCTGTTACCGTCGTTGGTGATACTTCCGTTGTTGTTACAGTTGTTGTTGCCGTCTCGAATGATGTAACAGTCGTTGACGTTGTTTCCGTTATTGTTGCTGTCGTTGTTACCGTCGTTGGTGTTACTTCTGTTGTTGTTACAGTCGTTGGTGTGGTTACAGTCGTTGTTTCCGTTGTTGGTGTTGTTACAGTCGTTGTCACTGTCACAGGTGTTGTTACGGTCGTTGTTTCTGTTTCCGATGTTGTTACAGTCGTTGGTGTTGTAACAGTTGTTGTTACAGTCGTTGGTGTCACTACAGTCGTTGGTATTGTTACAGTCGTTGCTTCTGTTTCTGATATTGTCACTGTTGTTGTAATCGTTGTTGGTGTCGTTACAGTCGTGGTTTCTGTCTCTGATGATGTTATAGTCGTTGTTACAGTCGTTGGTGTTGTTAGAGTTGTTGTGTCTGTCTCTGATGTTGTTACAGTCGTCGTTACAGTCGTTGGTGTTGTTACAGTCGTTGTTAAAGTCGTTGGTGTTGTTACAGTCGTTGTTACAGTTGTTGGTGTTGTTACAGTCGTTGTTTCTGTCTCCGATGTTGTTTCTGTTGTTGTAACTGTTGTTGGTGTTGTCACAGTCGTTGTTACCGTCCCTGATGTCGTTACTGTCATTGTTACTGTCGCTGGTGTTTGGGTCGTTATTTCTGTAGTTGTTACAGTTGATGTTACCGTCATTGTTACCATCGTTGGTGTAACAGTCATTGTCACTGTCGTTGGGGTTGTTACTGTCGTTAAAGTTGTTACCGTTGTTGTCACTGTCGTTGATTCTACCGTTGTTGTTGCTGTAGTTGATGTTACCGTTGTTGTTATTGTCGTTGGTGTTGTTAACGTTGTTGTTACTGTCGTTGGTGTTACCGTTGTAGTTACTGTAGTTGGAGTTGTTACTGTCGTCGAGGTTGTTACAGTCGTTGTTATGGTCATTGGTATTGTTACTGTCGTTGGGGTGGATACCGTTGTTGTTACTGTCGTTGGTATTGTTTCCGTCGTTGTGGCTGTTACTGTCGTTGCTACAGTAGTTGGTGTTGTAACTGTCGTTGTTACCGTCGTTGGTGTTGTAATTGTTGTTATTACCGTCGTTGGTGTTGTTACCGTCGTTGTTACCGTCGTCGGTGTTGTTATCGTCGTTGTTACTGTTGATGACGTTGTTACGAACGTTGATGTTGTAACTGTCGTTGTTACCGTCGTTGTTGTTGTCACCGTCTTCGTTAACGTTGTTACCGTCATTTCAAACGGATTTCCCTGCCTTCCCAAACGTCTTGCGGATATCTCGTCCACAGTTACTAATGCTGTTTCTTTGACAAAGACTGTGTAAGCGTCCTGGATGACAGCTGGGGCGCAGAAAGCCTCCTTGATGAAGAGTAAACATATTTTTGCCACTACAGCAAACGTTGTAATAGCCAGGGCATCATAGACATCTACACAGTGTTTACCCTTGTGGAATATACTGTTCATTTCAAGGCAGAAATTCTGAGTTATGCCGCTCCGTCCTTCTTCGCTCGCATGACTCACAGAGAAGTGAATTTTTCGGGGCATCACTCTCCCATCGCTTCTGTATCTGTTCAAAGAAATAAATATCTTTTTTTTAATAGTTTTCCCAAGAGGAAAGTAACATAAGCAGGAGCTATGCCATACGTGCAGGATGCCGAGTAAGACCTAAGAAATATAAATGGGTTTAAACCTTTGATATACCTTTGATGAGCTCCAAGAGTGTTTCCTACTCCCTAGACGAACCTAGCCCGGCCATGGGCTAGGATCGCCTGGTGCTTGCCTGCTCAACCATGTATATAATGTATATACTGCATATGTTAAAGCTTCTCACTGTTTCTTCACTTGGTGGCCTAGTGGCTAACACTCTCGCTTCACACGGTGAGGGTCTGGGTTCGATTCAAAGCCAGAGTAGAAACATTGGGCGTGTTTCTTTCCACCTGTTGTCTATGTTTCCCATCAGTAAAATGGGTACCTGGGTGTTAGTCGACTGGTGTGGGTCGCATCCTGGGACACTGACCTAATTTGCCCGACATGCGGAGCATAACAAGGGGTTTTCTATATAGTAGTATGTCATTGTTGTCAGCTAGGACTGTATACCTTGTACATGTACTTGTAGTAAATTAAGATATTATTATTATTACTATTATATTTATTATAGTTGACATAACAGTCTCTCTCTCTTTTTCTCTCTCTTCTCTACACCCAAACACACACACCAACACACACACACACACACACACACACACACACACACACACACACACACACACACACACACACACACACATATATATATATATATATATATATATATATATATATATATATATATATATATATATGTCGTGCCGAATATGTAAAACTGGTCAATTAGCAAGAACTCATTTAAAATTAAGTTCTTTCTAAAATTTTCTCTTATACGTTTAAAGATATATTTTTTTCATTAATGTTAATGAAAAAAATTTTAATTTTGCTCCAAAAGAATCTTAGAAAACTTACCTAACCTTATTATAAGAAGAACAATTTATTTTAGCCTAACCCAACTAATTATATTTTAGATTTGTTTACAATAATTTAATACCAAACAAACACAGTGAAATATATTTTTTTCGTTAGGTTCAGAATGATTTTGGCGAAATTATTGCATACACAAATTTTCACTTGTCCTATATGGCAAGATGAGCGTTGCTATTTAAGCCAAGATCGCAAGTTCTGCCTATTCGGCACGACATATATATATATATATATATGTATATATATATGTATATATATATGTATATATATATATATATATATATGTATATATATATATATATATGTATGTATATATATATATGTATGTATATATATATATGTATGTATATATATATATATATATATATATATATATATATATGTATATATATATATATATATATATGTATATATATGTATATATATATATATATATATAAGAAATAAAACCCGCATACTTTCATGTGCTTACAAACATCTTCAGAGGAATACAAAGAAGAGGCAAGAGAAACATTTTATGTTATACCCTGAGGTAACACCTCAGAGAAGGTGACAACACCTCTCACAAACCTGTTCCATACAAACCCAACTCACGTATACATTTATCCATCAAGTTAAATTGTTGGACAAATGTATGTGGGGGTTAGCTCTGTGAAAAGTGCTGTCACCTTCCATACCCCGGAGTACCAGTAAAATACTGGTGCTCTGGGGTATGGTATCCACCGCTTAGCTTCGGCTGTTGAAATGACTTAATATCAGTAGCTATATGAAGAACCTGGAACTTAGTTACTCACGTCTCAGCGATGGGAAAGGCTGGCAAACTCAAGAGGGCATCGTCATTACTCGTGTTGGTAACGTTATCTTCATAAATGTCGAGAATGTGTGTGTTGTGCTGGTATATATCAGATAAGTTAAGGTGGATGTTGTGCTGGTATGTGTTTGAGTAAGTGCTGAACTGATTTATGTTAGAGAAGAACGGATGAAGATAAGTACTCTTTGAGTTCCATTCAGAATAGGAATTATGGATGTTGTGTTGAGCTGTGTCGGAGAAAAGGTGAAGAATGATGCTTTGCTGATTTGTATCAGAGAAAGAGGGATGAAGTATGGAATTGTGTTGGTAGATGGCAGAGGAAAAACGATCAGAAATGGTTCGTGTGGAGATGATGTCGGTTTGAGAATCCTGGGGCAGGGCCAGAGGGCCTCCAGCCTCGGGTGCCACCACCACCCCGAGGTTCGCTAACAGCCAAACCTGAAATAACAAAATTTATTTAACAAAATTGGGCACTCCTGCTATGTACAGATACCCCATTATATATGAAAGATCTTGTGAAACTCACCGCACCAACGTATATTATGGTTCTACTCCAGGATAAACAGCCAGACTGGCCTACAGAATTCTCCAAGGCCAATGGTATTGATGACTGGACAGACATTTTTCTTAACAAATTACTTAGACTATACAACAAACATTGTCCCATAAAAACGAAACAGATCACAAACAAACGGCTTGGTTGCCCATGGCTAACCAGCACCATTCTGAAATCCATTGACAAGAAACACCAATATGAAAAGCAATATAGACAGGGCTTAATACACAAAGATATTCTTAAACACTATTCATCAGTTCTCACCAAAGTAATAAAGAAAGCCAAACAACTATACTACTCCAGTAGATTCACAGACACTAGAGGAGATATAAAAAAAGACCTGGAAAACACTCTCTCAGATTCTAGGGACCCACAAACTGAGAAAAACCAAGAATATTGTCCTAACTAAACCTAATGAAACACCACTACATCCCACTGACACAGCTAACAAGATAAACGACTTCTTCTCAACCATAGGATCTAATCTCGCCAATAAAATCCCACATACCAGTGCCCATGCTGGGGACTACTTAGATGGGAATTTCCCAAATTCCTTCTATCTTGCACCAACTGAGCCCTCGGAAGTCACCGAGATTATAAAATCACTTAAAAACAACTCAGGGAATCTGTCTAATGTCCCACCATTACTGTACAAGCGAGCGGCCCATATCCTTTCGCATGCTATTTCATTACTTTTTAACAAGTCAATAGAGACTAGCACCTTCCCGAAACTACTCAAGATGGCAAGGGTTACACCAATACATAAAGGTGGTGACCCTACAGACTTAAACAACTATAGGCCAATATCAAACTTACCATTGCTATCCAAAATCTTTGAGAAACTCGTGCACAGGAGACTATATTCATTTATAACAGCACAAAACATACTCAACCCCTGCCAATTTGGATTTAGGAAAAATAAAAGCACTAATGATGCAATCATAAAAATGCTAGATCTGCTTTACACAGCATTGGAAAATAAGGAATATCCACTAGGAATTTTTATTGACCTAAGAAAAGCTTTTGACACAGTAGACCACGACATCCTACTCCACAAACTTGACCATTACGGTATAAGAGGCCATGCGCTTGCTTATTTCAAATCTTACCTTACTAATAGGTATCAGTATGTTACCATTAAAGACAGAGCATCAACAACACGGCCACTTGATACTGGAGTTCCGCAGGGAAGTGTCCTTGGTCCCCTGCTCTTCCTCATATACATCAGTGATCTTCCAAACGTATCCCAACACCTGAAACCCATTCTCTTTGCTGACGACACGACTTATGTCATCTCTCACCCTAATCTTGCCACCCTCAACACCATTGTTAACGAGGAGCTGATCAAAATATCGACTTGGATGACAGCCAATAAACTTACGCTTAACACTGACAAAACCTACTATATTATGTTTGGTAGCAGAGCAGGAGATGCACAAATTAACATTAAGATCGACAACACTCTAATTACCAGACATAATGAGGGCAAATTCCTAGGCCTATACCTTGACAACAACCTGAATTTCAGCACCCATATCCAACATATAACCAAAAAAGTATCCAAAACAGTTGGGATCCTCTCCAAGATACGTTACTACGTGCCGCAAAATGCCCTTCTCACACTATACCACTCACTTATTTATCCATACCTCACTTATGCTATTTGTGCTTGGGGATCAACTGCAGCAACACACCTAAAGCCAATAATAACCCAACAAAAAGCTGCAGTAAGAATAATCACTAAATCCCATCCCTGGCAACACCCCCCCCCCCACTCTTCATAGATCTAAACTTACTCCCTGTTCAGTACATCCACACTTACTACTGTGCAATCTACATCTACAGGACCTTAAACTCCAATATCAACCTTGACCTAAAACGATTTCTTGATAGTTGTGACAGAACCCACAGACACAAACATCTCTACGACATTCCCCGTGTCCGACTAAACCTTTACAAAAATTCAATGTATGTCAAAGGCCCTAAAATCTGGAACACCCTACCTGAGAACTCTATAGAACTGCAAACACATTCATCACCTTCAAAACTACCATTAGAAAACATCTTATCTCCCTGATACACCCCATCAACTAACTACACGAATACCACCTGGTGGTTCACACTTTCACTCACCCATTTGACCATAAACAGAAATATTAATCTCAATCTTAAAATAATGAATCCTATGATACTCCAATACTGAAACTATGTACTGTGCCAAAACAAAAGCATTCACATTGCTAAACTCACAAACTAGTATTTAGTCACTTAGCCATAATACCAACTTACCTCATAATTTGTAATATTTTAAAATAAAGAATTAAACTAAGTCTGCCCGAAATGCCTAGCCGTGCTAGGCGTTCTAGTGGTACACTCTGTAATCATTATTTAACTACATGTAAACCACACAACAACCAAATTCTGTAAATTCAACATTGTAATCTTTATAGAGAATAAACTTTGATCCCTCTAGGATTATAAGATAAATAGAGACAATTTAGTGAGTGGATTTATATTATCGGTGATTTTTAATGATATTGTCTGTCGAAAATCAGTATCTCTTTTGTTACAAATATATGTACATAGAGTAATTTTAAGTATTCAATAACATTCTAAAATAATTAAAAATTTACAGCTTAATAATAGTGAAATTAACAACAGAGGAGAAACTAGCAAGAATTTTGTTGGAAATAAATGGTACAAAATACCATTAACGCTCTCGCTTCACACGGCGAGGGTCTGGGTTCGATTCCCAGCCAGAGTAGAAACATTGGACGTGTTTCTTTCCACCTGTTGTCTATGTTCCCCATCAGTAAAATGGGTACCTGGGTGTTAGTCGACTGGTGTGGGTCGCATCCTGGGACACTGACCTAAGGAGGCCTGGTCACAGACCGGGCCGCGGGGGCGTTGACCCCCGGAACTCTCTCCAGGTATCTCTCTCCAGGTAATGGAAATATAAACACCTAAGCAGTATAATGTGATCCTTTATTTACAACGTTTCGCCCACACAGTGGACTTTATCAAGTCACAAACAGATCTGTTTGTGATTTGATAAAGTCCACTGTTTGGGCGAAACGTTGTCAATAAAGGATCACATTATACTGCTTAAGTGTTTATATTTCCAAGAATTTTGTTGATTCGCCGATATTCTTAGCTAAGTCTAGGGAAGAATGGGAGGGTGTAAAGACGGCATGAGGGAGTAGGGTGCTTTAGAGACCTGTAACATATGTAAGCCTAAACATCTGCCAAACCTGCAATGCCAAGAACCTTAATTGCATGATCAATTTAACTGTAGTCTTAATAGATTCCAACTCAATCTCTCTCTCAAAAGTACATAAATTTAGAGTTAGGTTTAGACTGATTAGCCTAGTATATGTGATTACCTTCAACTAGGCCTACACAAATGACAACAGTGGGCACCCCACTACGCCCAGACAGTCCCACTAGGGGTCACAGATAACGAAAGATATTAGTTAAGTATGTGTACAGTTCCTGTCTCAGGTTTCCCATATCGGACTTTGTATATCGAAGGTGTTATGCCACTGGTTAACTGCACATGTCTGGGGCCAACATAGTCTGCGCTACAAACTGCTTACTAATATATGACAAATCTTGCAGGAATACGGTAGCCACTTCTTGATATGTGATTAATCTGGGAATTTTAAATTTCCATCATATGATTCCACACCAACACTTAAGACATAAGACATCTTGGAAATCATTGTGACTTTCTCTATTTCCATTTGGTAGAAAAATATGGTATAGATCATGAACTATACTTACGAAACCTAATAACAAATTTATATACAACGAGTGAACCCAAAAATTATACGAGCAAGACTCAAGGTTAAAAGAATACTTACCGATATTATCATCTTGAGAAGAATGGCGGTCATTGACAGTTTCAATGTGTCTTCACCTCAAGCTGAAATCGCGCTCGAAAAATTAGGTGGTTGAAACTAGGTAATGTTTCTGTCTCATGATTAACAAATGAGGGACTAAGTCTCGTCCACTCTTGGCGACGGATGACACACAGGGTTATAGATTCAAAGAATTTAAATTTTTTTTTAATTATTGTACACACTAAACCCTTAGGGTTCATATATGAACTGGTAAACCGGTTGCAATAAGGTTCGATCCAGGGGAGAAGAGGAGAGGTCCAATTCCTTGAAGCCGATCATGTAAATACTATATCGCGTATGCTGAGCGTCATCAATTGTCAGAGGAAAACAGAACGAAGTGAGTCAGTAACGAGAGACTGAGGAAGGCAGAGAGTGTAAGTCTTGCTGGTGTGTGCGTATGGCGACGTCTGACCAACTAATGATATTCTACAAGACAGTTCCTGAGCCAAACTCTGGCTTCCAGAATTCCACCTCCTCCTACCCCCCCCCCACACACACAAACCGGTGCGTGCTCCCAAAACCGTGGATGTAATTATGGTGTCTCATAAAAAGATAAAAAGCTCAACACTAATTATTTTCTCGTTGTGGAGCAACAGTTAGTGAATCATTCAGTTTTTTATTTTATTTCTAATGCAGAGCACCTGAGCTGCTTTACTTTGGAACCTTATATGTCCTTTATATATATATATATATATATATATATATATATATATATATATATATATATATATATATATATATATATATATATATATATATATGCAATAAGATCACAGTAAACAGATGATTTTAAAATATGCAAAACAACCACTGTGAAAGAGTAGTGAAATTCCAAGCGTTTTCATGACTTCTCACATTATCAAGGATATTTCCTTGATAATGTGAGAAGTCAATATACATATATATATGTAAAAACAAAAGGGTTGATGAGGGGCTCGGACTGGGGTCAGTAAAATGACAGTCTGACGCTCCACCGTCTAGGCTAACCCAGGCCTCTCATATCTTGTAAAAACATCAGGGGTTCTGTCGGTAGCCTGGTTAGCACCAGTACAAAAATAAGAGCGCATTACAGGTCCAACGGTATTACCACTCAGCCCAAGGAGGTAACAATAGGATGATTTTTTAGTCAGCACAACTAATTTATATCAGCAGCACCAACTGTGACCCAACTGTCTCATCAAACAGCCCCTGGTTTATGTACTGCCTGGTGTTGGGGCGAAGAGAACAGATGTACCACGAAAACATCGTGGGCTGTGAAATGAGACAGTAGCGTTATAGCTGGTGTCGTTGATAAAATTAATTTTCAGTTGTGCTGGTTGAAAAAAATATCCTATTTATGAGCTACTTGGCTGAGTGGTTACAGCGTTGGGCCTCGTATATACAAGAATCAAGGTTCAAATCCCCCCCCAGTATACTGGTTATTCATTAATGGTAGTTCATTGAGATATATTTTGTGTTAAGTTTATATATGTATGTGTGTGTGTGTGTGAGTGTGTGTGTGTGTGTATCTTTAAATGTATAGGAGAAAATTTTTAGAAAGGACTTAATTTTAAATGAGTTCATGTGAAATGACCAATTTTACATATTCGGAACGACATATATATACGTGTGTGTGTGTGGTAGGGGGGAGGGGGGTTGGGGAAAGTGGTGGAGAAGACTCCTCCGGAAGCCATGCGTGTCTTAAGAGGCGACTAAAATGTTAAAAAAAAATTCGTTTCTTTTTCGAATCACGCTGCCTCAGTGCGTGTAATATATATATATATATATATATATATATATATATATATATATATATATATATATATTATATATATATATATATATGCAATAAGATCACAGTAAACAGGTGATTTCAGAATATGCAAAACAACCACTCTGAAAGAATAGAGAAATTCCAAGCGCTTTCGTGACTACTCACATTATCAAGGAACTATGAAAGTAAAGCATCCAAGGAAGCTATATAAGGGGTCTGGCCAGCACCTCACTATCAGATCCCACAACGGTTAAACACCTGACGCGCGCCGACCCAACTTGGATAGGTCCTTTGCACAACTCACCCCACAAACTATTCTACCCAAGAAAATTTAAAAATTATTTGTCCAGTGTATTATTAAATTCTTCCCAAATTCTATTAGTTATAAATGGATCTAATTTATATAAACCAAAGGAAATATTCATATTATTGTCAAAACTGCTTTTTAGGAAACATGATTCAATTATATTCCTGTCGGCCATGGACTTGCTTGATACTACTTTCTCAACTTTTTGAAAATCAATTGGATGGTTAAAATCTCTTACATGAATAAATAGAGCATTGGAATCTTGTCCAGTTCTAATGCTATATTTATGTTGTTTCAATCTTAGTTCGAGATTTTTACCAGTTTGACCGTAATAAACTTTATCGCAAATTTTACAAGGAATCTTATAGACACATCCATCAGCATTTTGGGGGGAATTCTTTATCAAAAGTTTTTTTACTGTATCAAGATTTTTGAATACAACTTTAATATTAAAAGTCTTAAGAAGAGAAGGCATATCAACCAAGTTTTCATGGTAAGGGAGAACCAACATATTTTTAGTTGAATAAGGTTGGTTGTCCCTTTTTGGATTGTAAAAAGTATTTCTAGCAACTTTAAAAGATTTATCAATTACATTTCTTGGGTATTTTAAATCATTACCTATTTCATAAATTTTGGATATTTCCTCATCTATGAACTCAGGACTACAAATTCGTAAAGCTCTCAAAAACATTGATGAGAAAACAGACAGTTTGACTCTATCTTGATGCGAGGAATAATAGTGGACATAGGAACAGTTATTTGTAGGTTTTCTGTAAATTTTAAATTTGAATTCATTATTACCCTTAATAATTAAAACATCTAGAAAAGGCAATGAGTTATTTTCTTCAAACTCAACAGTAAAGTTTATAGAATGGGCTAAGCTATTTAATTTTCCTAGGAAATGGTGTATATCTACATTTTTGGGCATAAGACACAAAATATCATCAACATATCTGAACCATTTAGCTCTATTAGGGAGGATTGTGTTAAGTAACCTTGTTTCAAAAAATTCCATGTATAGGTTACTAAGAACAGGTGAAAGAGGATTTCCCATTGCCATACCAAACTTCTGAGTGTAAAACTTATCATTAAATACAAATTTTGCATCAACAATGCAAAGTTTAATAAGTTTAATGATAGTAGGAACTGGCAATGGTAAATCATAGTTAACGAGTTCTTCAGATAAGAAACTTAATAAATCATCAACAGGAACTTTCGTAAACAAGGAAGTAACATCAAAACTAACCATGTTAAAATCATTTAAGTCAGTCAAGGAGCTTAATTTATCAACCAAGTCTATGTTGTTTTTAACATTAAAGTTAGAAATTTTGCCAACAATAGGGCTCAAAATATCAACAAGCCATTTGGATAATTTATATGAAGCTGACCCTGTGGAGCTAATAATTGGTCTGACTGGATTCCCTGGTTTGTGTGTTTTTATTAGTCCATACATGTAAGGCAAAGATGGATTAGTGGAAGTAAATTGTTTGACTAATTCACCTTTGCCTTTCAGTAGAAGTTTTATTGTTTTATTGAAATTGCTGTTAACGGTTTCTAGGGGATTTTTCCTAAGTTTAGAATAGGTTTCAGTATCATCTAAGAGATTATTAATTTTTTCTTGGTAATCATTTTCTTTCATAATTACTATTGCATTTATTTTGTCTGCTTTAGTAAGGCGCAAATTTTTATTGTTATTAAGTGTATCATAAGACTTAAAGAATCTTTGAGGGCAATTGGGAATGTTTGGTTTTAACATAGAGCTATATACCATTCCTTTACTAATATTAATTTCATCAGAGGATAAATCAGAAAATTTTTCAAAGTTACAAAAGGCTTTTGCAATTTCAACATTATTAAGCTTTTTTGAAGTTGCAAAACTTAGGCCAAAACCTAGAGCAGCAGTTGTATTTTTGTCTAAAATTTCATCTGATAAGTTAATTACAAAATTGTATTGATAATTATCAATTTGCGCCTTACTAAAGCAGACAAAATAAATGCAATAGTAATTATGAAAGAAAATGATTACCAAGAAAAAATGAATAATCTCTTAGATGATACTGAAACCTATTCTAAACTTAGGAAAAATCCCCTAGAAACCGTTAACAGCAATTTCAATAAAACAATAAAACTTCTACTGAAAGGCAAAGATGAATTAGTCAAACAATTTACTTCCACTAATCCATCTTTGCCTTACATGTATGGACTAATAAAAACACACAAACCAGGGAATCCAGTCAGACCAATTATTAGCTCCATAGGATCAGTTTCATATAAATTATCCAAATGGCTTGTTGATATTTTGAGCCCTATTGTTGGCAAAATTTCTAACTTTAATGTTTAAAACAACATAGACTTGGTTGATAAATTAAGCTCCTTGACTGACTTAAATGATTTTAACATGGTTAGTTTTGATGTTACTTCCTTGTTTACGAAAGTTCCTGTTGATGATTTATTAAGTTTCTTATCTGAAGAACTCGTTAACTATGATTTACCATTGCCAGTTCTTACTATCATTAAACTTATTAAACTTTGCATTGTTGATGCAAAATTTGTATTTAATGATAAGTTTTACACTCAGAAGTTTGGTATGGCAATGGGAAATCCTCTTTCACCTGTTCTTAGTAACCTATACATGGAATTTTTTGAAACAAGGTTACTTAACACAATCCTCCCTAATAGAGCTAAATGGTTCAGATATGTTGATGATATTTTGTGTCTTATGCCCAAAAATGTAGATATACACCATTTCCTAGGAAAATTAAATAGCTTAGCCCATTCTATAAACTTTACTGTTGAGTTTGAAGAAAATAACTCATTGCCTTTTCTAGATGTTTTAATTATTAAGGGTAATAATGAATTCAAATTTAAAATTTACAGAAAACCTACAAATAACTGTTCCTATGTCCACTATTATTCCTCGCATCAAGATAGAGTCAAACTGTCTGTTTTCTCATCAATGTTTTTGAGAGCTTTACGAATTTGTAGTCCTGAGTTCATAGATGAGGAAATATCCAAAATTTATGAAATAGGTAATGATTTAAAATACCCAAGAAATGTAATTGATAAATCTTTTAAAGTTGCTAGAAATACTTTTTACAATCCAAAAAGGGACAACCAACCTTATTCAACTAAAAATATGTTGGTTCTCCCTTACCATGAAAACTTGGTTGATATGCCTTCTCTTCTTAAGACTTTTAATATTAAAGTTGTATTCAAAAATCTTGATACAGTAAAAAAACTTTTGATAAAGAATTCCCCCCAAAATGCTGATGGATGTGTCTATAAGATTCCTTGTAAAATTTGCGATAAAGTTTATTACGGTCAAACTGGTAAAAATCTCGAACTAAGATTGAAACAACATAAATATAGCATTAGAACTGGACAAGATTCCAATGCTCTATTTATTCATGTAAGAGATTTTAACCATCCAATTTATTTTCAAAAAGTTGAGAAAGTAGTATCAAGCAAGTCCATGGTCGACAGGAATATAATTGAATCATGTTTCCTAAAAAGCAGTTTTGACAATAATATGAATATTTCCTTTGGTTTATATAAATTAGATCCATTTATAATTAATAGAATTTGGGAAGAATTTAATAATACACTGGACAAATAATTTTTAAATTTTCTTGGGTAGAATAGTTTGTGGGGTGAGTTGTGCAAAGGACCTATCCAAGTTGGGTCGGCGCGCGTCAGGTGTTTAACCGTTGTGGGATCTGATAGTGAGGTGCTGGCCAGACCCCTTATATAGCTTCCTTGGATGCTTTACTTTCATAGTTCCTTGATAATGTGAGTAGTCACGAAAGCGCTTGGAATTTCTCTATTCTTTCAGAGTGGTTGTTTTGCATATATATATATATATATATATATATATATATATATATATATATATATATATATATATATATATATATATATATATATATATATATATATATATATATATATATATATATATATATATATATATATATATATATATATATATATATATGTCGTGCCGAATAGGCAGAACTTACGATCTTGGCTTAAATAGCAACGTTCATCTTGCCATATAGGACAAGTGAAAATTTGTATATGCAATAATTTCGCCAAAATCATTCTGAACCTAACGAAAAAAATATATTTCACTGTGTTCGTTTATTATTTAATTATTGTAATCTTATCTAAAATATATTTAGTTAGGTTAGGCTAAAATAAATTACACTTGTTATAATAAGGTTAGGTAAGTTTTCTAAGATTCTTTTGGTACAAAATTAAAAATTTTTACATTAACAGTAATGAAAAAAATATATCTTTAAACGTATAAGAGAACATTTTAAAAAGGACTTAACTTTAGATGAGTTCTTGCTAATTGACCAGTTTTACATATTCAGCACAACATATCTATATATATATATATATATATATATATATATAGATATATATATATATATATATATATATATAGTCTCTACGTCTACAGCAGGACTCGAACCTGCTATCTCCGTATCAGAGTCCACAGTACTTTACCACTGAGCTAGACCCAAGATAAGTATAAGTGCTTAACCGAAGCTAAGCGATATTACCCCATACCCCCGGGCACCAAGCTCGTCTTGAAAGTTATTTCATCGAATCCTGCCACATGCAGTGGACAACGAAATATATATATATATATATATATATATATATATATATATATATATATATATATATATATATATATATATATATATATATATATATATATATATATATATATATATATATATAACAACCACTGTGAAATAGTGAAATTCCAAGCGCTTTCGTGACTACTCACATTATCACATTATCAAGGAACTAAGTGGTTGTTTTGCATATTTTAAAATCACCTGTTTAATGTGATCTTATTGCATATATATATATATATATATATATATATATATATATATATATATATATATATATATATATATATATATATATATATATATATATACATATATGTATATGCAAGGAATTCGCGAGAGGAGACGAAATATACACAAACACTGATCTCTGGCCGAAGGAGACTCGAACCTACGAACCTTGGAACAAGGTACGCAGTGCCTTAACATTCTATTGGTCAAGTGTGGTGAGAATGGTAAGGCATTGCGTACCTTGTTCCAAGGTTCGTAGGTTCGAGTCTCCTTCGGCCAGAGATCAGTGTTTATATATATATATATATATATATATATATATATATATATATATATATATATATATAATGATGAATAGGAATGCAGGGTGGTTGCAGCTGTCAGCACACATTAAGTGAAGGAAAATAGCTCACTAAAAAGCACTTAACTATACTTATATGCAGGAAGCAGCTCGTATGTTCCTGGAGCACTGCATTCTCTGAGAATGTGTGTCTGTTGTTTTTCGAATCGGTAATGCATCCTTGTTTTTGAGCATCCTCAGGTAATGTGTTTCCAGAGATTGAACTTTTTTTTTGAGGGGGGGGGAGCCTTCCCTCTTAACACTTCATCGATGTGTGTGTTGCCTCAGTAACTTCAAGAGTTTTGTCATAGTTACTTTTGAGTTCATGCGTGGAGGTTTTCTCTGTTACTTTCTCTCTGCTGGTGGGTTCCTCTCGTTCACTGACCTCTACAAGACCCGGGTTAATTTTATATTCATGAGAGCGCTAAACCCGCACGGGGTTGTACAGCATCTCGGGAAATGAAAGACGGCAATAAGGGTCGATCCAAGGAAAGGCAGGTCAGGTCCATTTCTTTGGATTAAAACGCTGTGGAAGTTGAGGCTTCAAGGGCCGTTGCAAGAATAGGCCTACAAAATGTTGCGACGATTTTTTTCCGATTTATTGTGAAATTATGATGTGATTTTTGGATGTATTTCGGAATTTTAACGTCATATCTAATGACTATAATGAACAATTAATGCAGATATTTCATTCCACATAACACATTCGGAGAGAAATTGGGAATAATAAGGAAGTTAAAAGTGATTTATTGGAAAATCGTTGAAGTTGGTTGTCTGTGCGACGCAGGTCGATACAATTTCGGTTTTCGATTAGAGAGTTCCTATTTGGCCATCGAGAGAACTGAAGCCCCTTTAAAAATTCTCGGCTCCAGGCCAAGTTTTACCCAGGTCATTGCCCTCATGTTGAATGTTTAGTTTCTATTCGTAAATTTTCGTCCACGACTCACCGCAGTTAACTATCTTGTCTGTACCACTAATACAGTTTAAATTGTGACCGTGTATCCGATGTTCCAGTATTTACTTTTGCTATTAAGGTTTAGTTATTTAAGTCTGTCCTCATGATTGAAGAACCAGCCTATTTCAGAACACATAAGTTCCAGACTGCCTCTGCAGTTTCCAGTGTTTGTGTCACGGATGTGGTGAATATTTTTGTGAGAGACCTTGAGATTTCTTAAAGCGCGTCGTGTACTTGACAGTGCTGTATTACATGCATCGACGCGCAAGATTTTATGTCACCGTATCGGTCCTAACATATATCAGAAATAGTGTGGCTCCGAAAAGTAATTTTTTGGGGATCTCCGTCTATTGCTTCTTCCCATCACGACGTCTATCTTCCAATGATTAGGTTCTTTTATTTTCCAATGACGTACTGTACTTGTCCAGAGGCTGCTATTCAAGTACAATGGAACCCCGGTGTTTGTACTTAATTCGTTCCTAGGTGGTGTTCGAACTGCGAAAAGTTCAATGTCCGAATCAGTATTTCCCTTTGAAATACACACAATTGGTTCTGGACCAGGAAAAGTAACCCCCCAAAAAACAGCCCAGAATATACTGTAATCATTGTTATGCTATAAAACCACTTATGTAATTAGTGTAATGCCTGTTAATAAAATAAACAGAGAAACTAGAACTTTACTGACTTAAGTTGAGTGGCACTGGAGGAAGTTGCAGAGGAAGGCGGCTAACACTGGAAGATTCTGGGGACTTAGAACCAGCAGGTGCATTCTTCTTTTTCTGTTTTAAAATGAATCTGTTCGATGTGGTCTGTTTCTATCTACCCCTCATATTCTTCCTAATGTATTCAGCACATTATCACTGATGTTGTGGCTCACCAGAGCAGTGAGAGGATGCCATTTCTTCACAATGCTCTGCGTTTTTGGCCATTCAGAAAACAACTCTTGAAGATCATAAGAGGAAATTTTTGCACTGCGAACCTCATCATCCGGTGAAGAAAATTCCTGTCAATTCCTCTTCCTGTTCCTCGAGAAGATCTTGGCGTTCTTCTGTTTTGAGTTCCTGCTGTGAACATTTATCAACTCCTCTACATCCTCCTAGTTCATCTCTAATCCCATAGACCCACCTAGACCCACTCACCACTGGCTCTGCCTCAAATTCTCTGATTGCCACAGTCAGGTCACAACTTCTTCCAAGCAGAGTTAATTGTCCTCAGGGAAACATCTCCCAAGGCTTTAATTATCAGCTTCACGCACTGTGGGATGTTGAAGTGACTCTTCCAAAAGTTTCTGAGAGTTAGGTCAGTGTCAGAGGTCACTTTAAAACACTTTTGAATAAGGGCTTTCGATGCCAGCTGAACTGTAAACAAACCGGCGTGTTCGGACTCCAAAAAATAGTTTCAAAACTGGGTCAACTTTTTCTGAACAAAATTGTATGGATTCCGGTTTGTTCGAGGTCCGGTACGTTCAAACACTGAGGTTCCACTGTATCTGATTTGATCGCATACGAGGATGTGCAAATGCACTGCCTATTACGTATTTCCAGTGACTGTACCACTACCTTCTTGAATACCTTTCCAGTGTTCCAACACTATTTGCGACGAAGAATTTTAAAATACTTCTTGCACCGCTCACTCCATATTTTAAAGTTTTGATTTCCTTTAATTTCTCCATATTCAGCGATCTTATAATTTTTTATTACTTTTCTCGTATACTTTTTATAATATTATATATGGTTATCGTGTTTCATTGTTTTCCATCCGTCAGTCAACGAAGTTATTCTGAGTATTTTCACTCCAAAGTGATTTTTTTTACGAGCCACAGCCCGGCTGATCAGGAACTGACTTTAGGTGCTTGTCCAGTGCCAGCTTGAAGACTGCCAGGGGTCTGTTGGTAATCCCCCTTATGTATGCTGGGAGGCAGTTAAACAGTCTCGGGCCCCTGACACTTATTGTATGGTCTCTTAACGTGCTAGTGATACCCCTGCTTTTCATTGGGGGGATGGTGCATCGTCTGCCAAGTCTTTTGCTTTCGTAGTGAGTGATTTTCGTACAAAAGAAATTTTGTAGATGTTAACCTGCACACTAAATATTTTTTTTAATATTATTGCAAATAACCATTACATCTCAGAGATTTGTTTTAAAGGTTGAATTATACACATAAGCAATTAAGCATATAAACAATTAATGACGTGTTGTTGGGTTATATTCGCCCTAAATGAATCTCTGAGACTGATCAAAATTCCAAAAAAAAAAAAAAACTCGTCTTCCTTAAACTCTTCGATTGGGAGAGGACATGACCAATAGGATGATTTCAATATTCTATGGATATAAAAAAGTGGTGGACGAAAGATGAATTTCAAAATTTGTTTCTTTGTACATTTTTCATACCTGACAATGTCAAATTCACATACATTCTGCTTTGTTGCATAATTTGGCTTAGTTATTTCACTCACTGGAAACTCGTATGTTAATATTATTTGGATCGACACCATGCCTAACCCTTCTAGGGTAGGGTAGGTGCCTGAGCCCGAGCCTTTAGCTCATAAGACTGTCATTCCCATTAGCCCCCTTGTGGCGGGGATGGCAGACCAGAGAGGCCTAGCTTGTGGCTAGGCCTGGGGACAGTTGGTCCCAAAGATGAGGAGGTACTTGTGCCTCCTCCCATGGGAGACTTAGGTCTCAGACACTCCCTAAAGAGGGAGCCAAGGCCGGGCCACCACTTGGACAAGGCCCGGGCCGGGAGAATACCGGCGAATCTTTAATAATAATAATAAATAATTAATATTATTTAATCGCTGTTAATGGAACAAAAATGGACGTAATAATGGGCGTAATGGTCGTAAGTGTCGGAAAATAACTTCCTCTAAAACACAATTTATTTTCTCCCACAACTGTAGTCATAGAAATTCATAACTTGAACTAGTTTTTATTTAAATTCAAATGAGTGTGTCTGTGGTTTTTTTTAATCTTGCTGTGCGTACACTCTTTGAGCATACTTACACATATGTTTTTGAAGTTAATGACCCTTGGTTTAGGGCATTACCTCTACTTTGAAGATTGAGACAATTATGCAACATATTGGAATCTCTACTGGGAAAACGTTTCGACACACAGTGGCTTCATCAGTCCAATACAAAGCAGAAAGGTGTAAGGAGAGGAGGAGTTTGAAGTAATCAGTCCCTCAGTCTGGAGTCGATGTGTTTAGTCCATCAATCTTGTAGAATGTACAGCATAAGGCCGTAGACGTGGCTTATATTCTTTGTATCAAGATGCCAAGAATTCTTCAAAATTTGTCCAACCTTTGGACGAAGACCTACTTCGACTAGTGGATGGTACCACTATGACCCCGCCTCCTCCTGCTTCGCCTCACCTCACTACAGTATATAAGCCACGTCTACCGCCTAATACTGTACAAAACATTAACATTCATGATTTAACCATTCTTTTTAATCATACACATCTCCTTGTATACCTACTTGCCGACCTAAATGCCAAACACACAGACTTCCACGACAACTCCACAAATTTGCGTGGAAGGCAACTTCATACACTTGTAACACAGAAACATCTCATACACCTCGGACCTTACTACCCAACAGTCTATACACACAATGGCCAAGGCACCCCTGATAAATTTTTTACAAACAGAGCTAGTAATCACTTACATCACTACACAACACCAGGACCGCTCTCTGGATCTGACCACATTCCTATCATTTTCCATATTTCCTCAAATCCTATACTCATTCCAGTTCGCCCCTCTCCAGCTTATTCTCAGGCGGACTGGGATTTGTTCAAACAACGCCTAAACACTCTTGATCTCACACACAACTATGACAATAGACCAGTATCAGACATAAACACACAAATTCAACGCATTCAACAATCAATTACCCAAACTGCTACAGAGGTTGTCCCAATGACACACCACAAAGTACGTTACTCTTTTCGCCCATCAGAAAGAACAAAAAGATTACTCACATGTTACAGACACCGTTTCCTAGCAAACCAAAACAGACTCAATATCATCCGATGGGACCTCACTGTTTTACGTACACATATCATCCATAGCCTAGACGATGACCACGCCCGACATTGGCAATCAGTTATAAACATTACAGATGTACAGCGTACAAGAGATCCCAAAGCATTCTGGTCATCCGTTCGGAAACTTACAGGCACCCCTCGTTCCACAACCTTTAGACACATAAACAGCAACAACAGACAGATCTCTGACCCTGCTGAAGCGGTACATATTTTCAAAGACATATGGGAAAACATCTTCCACCCACATCCACCAGACCAAGCTGTCATAGCACACACATTAGACATAGAGAGATGGGTATCCAACCATGAAGATTTAACCAATCCTGATCCAATCATAAACCTATACACCCTATCTTCCACACATCCTCTAAACTCTCCTTTTACTGTAAATGATGTTCACTCCTTACTAACACACCTTCCTAAAAAAGCTCCAGGTGCTTCTGGTCTGTCACATTCAGTCCTTCGTCACCTTCCACTTTCTGTTGCTTCTGCTATCACTGACCTCTTTAATGCCTCTCTGCATCTGGCTATTTCCCCCCATTCTTTAAATCTGCAACTGCATGTCTCATACCAAAACCTGGGAAAAACTTGACTGACCCCAAGAACTATAGACCAATTAGCCTCCTTGAAATTTTGGGTAAGACCTTTGAACGACTTGTAAATATGCGACTCAGGACCCACCTAGAGACACATAACTTGCTTACTGAAAGACAATTCGGTTTCCGACAACAACGATCTACCCAAGACGTTTTGAATATAATCCTGAACTATGTACGTATCAATAAAGCCCAGAACTGTACCTCTGCCCTTGTCGCCAAAGATGTAGAGAAAGCTTTTGACACTGTTTAGCATGAAGGATTAAAATACAAACTTTGCACATCCTTTGACTTAACTATAAATATGATGAAATTATTATGTCACTTTTTAGATGGCCGAACGATGCGTATACGGTTCAGAGATCATTATTCGGACTATTTCACATTAAAAGCGGGTGTACCCCAAGGCTCTGTCCTGTCTCCCACCCTATATATACTCTACACGAATGATTTACCTGAACCTCTTTACCCAAACACACTTACCCTTTCTTACGCAGACGACATCACTCAACTCACAACACATGAAAACTTTCGTTTCCTTGCACGCAGAACACAAAGAGAGGTCGACAGGATTACCGCCTGGGAATTATTATGGCGCATTAAAACTAACCCAAATAAGTCGAAAATCACTTACTTCCATAGAATGCGTGATGTCCCCACTCCTGTCGAACTCAAAACAAGCACCTCCCGTACCCCCATCCCACGCTCCTTCTCGACAGTTGTCCTTGGAGTTACCCTCGACCACACACTGAACCTAAAATCTCACATTACTGCAAAGACCACACTGGCGGGAACTGCACTCTTAAGGTTATATAAGCTGCGAGGAGCCAGTTACATATTGAGACACTTATGCAGCATATGCTTTATTCAGAAACGGACGCAGTGGCATCAGTCCAGTACAAAGAGGAAGGCGTAAAGAGGAGGAGAATGAGGTAATCAGTAACCTGGAGTCGATTGTTCAGTCCATCAATCTTGTAGAATGTAGAATGTACATTCTACAAGATTGATGGACTGAACACATCGACTCCAGGTTGAGGGACTGATTACCTCATTCTCCTCCTCTCCTTACGCCTTCCTCTTTGTACTGGACTGATGAAGCCACTGCGTGGCGAAACGTTTCCTGAATAAAGATTCCCATATGCTGCATAAGTGTCTCAATCTTCAACATGTCGGTTTTTCAAACCATTCATCACAAAACTACATTTTTACAAAGCACTCATTCGTCCTCTACTCTCTTACTTTCCACTCGCTCTGACTTTAATCGCCAAGACAAACGCACTAAAATTTCAACGTATCCAGGATCGTGCATTACGTTGGGTGTTGGGAGTGAGGTGGGACGAATTTGCCACCAGTGAATCTCTCCACCTCACGACAAACACGCCAGCTTTGAACGTATACTGGAAGACACTTAGTGACAAACAACTTGACAGACTTGAAACATATCATGACTACTGGACTACATACTTAGCAGATACTCTCAGACGTCCTTACAATGATGTAAATCTTTTTCAATCGTTGAATGATCCGGCACCTCCACCACAATACACATAAATTATCTGACTTTTGCTTAAAAATTCAAATAACTTAAAAGTGCCATTGCCGTATAGCTGTGTCTTTGTGCGTTTTTGGGGCTGAAGTGCTTGCGATGTGCGTTTGCGTCGCCTTTGCAGCAACGTGTCCCTGAACCATATCCAGTCATTGCAAGTTGATATGCTTCCAGTCAGTTGCAGTCAGCACCCGCAGAGTCCCTGTTGTCTTTTATGTCGTCTTCGTTATTGTTTATCCAGGCTTAGCAGTTGGGTCTAGTCCTGACTCTTCTCTCTTCGACTCAAGACATTCCTCTCACCGTCTATTCTTCGCACTGTCCCCACTTGCCCCTCGCCCCTCGTGGGTCCTTACCTGTGAGTCCTATCTATCTATCTATGCTGTACATTCTGCGCTATTGATGGACTGAACACATCGACTCCAGGCTGAGGGACTGATTACCTTAAATTCCTCCTCTCCTTACACCTTTCTGCTTTGTATTAGATTGATGAAGCCACTGTGTGGCGAAACGTTTTCCCAGTAGAGATTCCAATATGTTGCATAAGTGTCTCAATCTTCAACTTGTCGGTTTTTAAACCATTTATCATACCTTCAATTTATCACCATCTACAGGAGTTTATTGTATTTATATAAGTTGCCTTCATAACTTATTTATCCCAAAGCTGTCCTCCTCGTCACTGCTTCCTGTCTGTCTCCTATCTTAAATACAAGAGTTGCATTCGCTGTTTTCCAGACCTCTTGTAATTGATCAGTTTCCAGTGACTTGAAGATTCTAGCTAGTGGGTCAGACAGTGATTCTGCTCTCTCTCTCTCTCTCTCTCTCTCACTGACTGAATCCATGGTTACACCTTTCCATGTCCCATTTCCTTTGATGTATCCAGCTCACTTAAAAGATTTTTTCCCATTTCCTTGTTGTGTATATGTTTTCCAGTGTCCGGCAGTGTATCCTTTGCTCTGACCCCCCCATACCAAGTACTGCCCATTACCACTGAGAACACATCTTCGTGTCGTTTGTTAAACACTTCACAGACTTTTATTGTTATTCGTGAGCTTTCCTCCTTCCTTCATGAGTCTTCTTTGTTGTGATGTGGCTGTGAGGTAGTTCTGGCTCAGTCTTAACTTAAGCTACGATGTCATTATCAAACTGCGGCTCAGTCTCTCTCCTCATCCTTGCATTTTCGTTTCTGGCTCTTTGCTCACTTCTCTGTTTTTGACTGTCCTTAACTTTCTACAGTTTCTCTAAGCTCTCTTGTGTTCTGGTGTCTTTTTATGTCTCATAAACATACGGGTTCCAGGTATATCTTGTTATTTCTACTTACACTTAGGCCACAATACACATGCATGTACATGCATATATATATATATATATATATATATATATATATATATATATATATATATATATATATATATATATATATATATATATATACATACAATGATGCTTCCTCCGTATATAATGTTCATATATTAATGCATCCACGAACTAGTGGTTCTAAGCAAATAAATATTGCCACTGGCCAGGAATCGAACCCCCGATCCTTTAGCAAGCCTCGTGGGAATCCTACCAAAATTCCGAGATAGGTATTTCTCGAGAAGACTGGTATTCCAAACGGGAGGTTAATTAAATTAGTTATGTAGCTTCCACGCCAACGTATGTGCGCACTCGCGTGCGTGAAAGCGTGTGTGTGTGTGTGTACTCACCTAGTTGTACTCACCTAGTTGAGGTTGCGGGGGTCGAGTCCGAGCTCCTGGATCCGCCTCTTCACTGATCGCTACTAGGTCACTCTCCCTGAGCCGTGAGCTTTATCATACCTCTGCTTAAAGCTATGTATGGATCCTGCCTCCACTACATCGCTTCCCAAACTATTCCACTTACTGACTACTCTGTGGCTGAAGAAATACTTCCTAACATCCCTGTGATTCATCTGTGTCTTCAGCTTCCAACTGTGTCCCCTTGTTACTGTGTCCAATCTCTGGAACATCCTGTCTTTGTCCACCTTGTCAATTCCTCTCAGTATTTTGTATGTCGTTATCATGTCCCCCCTATCTCTCCTGTCCTCCAGTGTCGTCAGGTTGATTTCCCTTAACCTCTCCTCGTAGGACATACCTCTTAGCTCTGGGACTAGTCTTGTTGCAAACCTTTGCACTTTCTCTAGTTTCTTTACGTGCTTGGCTAGGTGTGGGTTCCAAACTGGTGCCGCATACTCCAATATGGGCCTAACGTATACGGTGTACAGGGTCCTGAACGATTCCTTATTAAGATGTCGGAATGCTGTTCTGAGGTTTGCTAGGCGCCCATATGCTGCAGCAGATATTTGGTTGATGTGCGCTTCAGGAGATGTGCCTGGTGTTATACTCACCCCAAGATCTTTTTCCTTGAGTGAGGTTTGTAGTCTCTGACCCCCTAGACTGTACTCCGTCTGCGGCCTTCTTTGCCCTTCCCCAATCTTCATGACTTTGCACTTGGTGGGATTGAACTCCAGGAGCCAGTTGCTGGACCAGGTCTGCAGCCTGTCCAGATCCCTTTGTAGTTCTGCCTGGTCTTCGATCGAGTGTATTCTTCTCATCAACTTCACGTCATCTGCAAACAGGGACACCTCAGAGTCTATTCCTTCCGTCATGTCGTTCACAAATACCAGAAACAGCACTGGTCCTAGGACTGACCCCTGCGGGACCCCGCTGGTCACAGGTGCCCACTCTGACACCTCGCCACGTACCATGACTCGCTGCTGTCTTCCTGACAAGTATTCCCTGATCCATTGTAGTGCCTTCCCTGTTATCCCTGCTTGGTCCTCCAGTTTTTGCACCAATCTCTTGTGTGGAACTGTGTCAAACGCCTTCTTGCAGTCCAAGAAAATGCAATCCACCCACCCCTCTCTCTCTTGTCTTACTGCGGTTCCAAACAGGTGTGTGTCTGTGTCTGTGTCTGTGTGTGCGCGTGTGTGCGCGTGTGTGTGTGCGTGCTCGCGCGCTAGAATTCATAATAATGAGACTGTCACATGTAACAAATAAAATGGAAGGAGACAGAATTTGTGTTTTGTTTGACAGACGAACACCATACCATTAAGACCACAAACGTTCTCTGAAGGTCATGTGAGATGCCCCATCTGCTACCCAACACCGAAAGAAAAAAGCATTTGAAGTCAACGTTCAGGGCAGGTCGCTCCTGCCTCTCACAACTACTGGATCACTATAACATGGCCTTGGATGCACTGGAAGAAAAAAGCGTTTGACAAATGCGATCATGGCGTAATAGCGCATAAAATACGTGCTGAAGGAATAACTGGGAAAGTGGGGAGATGGATCTTCAACTTCCTAACAAATCGAACACAAAGAGTAGTGGTCAACAGAGTTAAATCGGAGGCTGCCATAGTGAAGAGCTCTGTTCCACAAGGCACAGTACTCGCCCCCATCTTGTTCCTTATCCTCATATCAGACATAGACAGAGATATACATCACAGCACCGTATCATCCTTTGCGGATGATACTAGGATCTGCATGAGGCTGTCATCTGCTGAGGACGCGGTTTACCTCCAAGAAGATATAAACAAAGTTTTCCAGTGGGCAACGGTAAACAATATGATGTTCAATGAGAACAAATTCCAACTACTCCGTTATGGAAAACTGGAGGAGATAATAACTAGAACAGAGTATACTAAAGTCTCTGGCCAGACAATAGAGCGGAAAAATAATGTAAGGGACCTGGGAGTAGTAATGTCTGAGGATCTCACTTTCAAGGATCACAACAGTGCCACGATCGCACGTGCAAAGAAAATGATAGGATGGATAATGAGAACGTTCAAAACGAGAGATGCCAAGCCAATGATGATCCTTTTCAAATCACTTGTTCTCTCTAGGCTGGAATACTGCTGTACATTAACATCTCCATTCAAAGCAGGTGAAATCGCAGATCTAGAGAGTGTACAGAGATCCTTTACTGCACGTATAAGTTCTGTCAAGCACCTTAACTACTGGGAACGCTTGGAAGCACTTGACTTGTACTCGTTGGAACGCAGGAGGGAGAGATATATCATAATCTACACTTGGAAAATCCTGGAAGGAATGGTCCCAAATCTGCACACATAAATCACTCCCTACGAAAGTAAAAGACTGGGCAGGCGATGCAAAATGCCCCCAATAAAAGTAGGGGCGCCATTGGTACACTAAGAGAAAACACCATAAGTGTCCGGGGCCCAAAACTGTTCAACAGCCTCCCATCAAGCATTAGGGGAATTGCCAATAAACCCCTGGCTGCCTTCAAGAGAGAGCTGGACAGATACCTAAAGTCAGTGCCGGATCAGCCGGGCTGTGGCTCGTACGTCGGACTGCGTGCGGCCAGCAGTAACAGCCTAGTTGATCAGGCCCTGATCCATCGGGAGGCCAGGTCATGGACCGGGCCGCGGGGGCGTTGATCCCCGGAATAACCTCCAGGTAACTTCTAGCCGAAGGGGATTTGTCTTGAAGTGTCACTGACTTATTTTCTAGAAATTACAACACATTCATATGTTTGGGGTAGGTACGGGGGTGTTGCGGGGGATGGGTGTTACTAGGGAAACTCAGGATCCAGAAGTGATAAAAGTTGAAAAATGACCCAGTTCTCTTGGAGAGCTTCACAATCTAGTGAGCCGCCATCAGCAGCAGTGAGTCTTTCTTCCCTCGTTCGTTGGCTCCTTCACTTCTGGCTGGTGACAACCTTCCCTGTCTTCCCTCACAGTTGATGACTCCCAGTATACGCTAAAAAAAAAAACATTATTTACAAGTCAACTTCCGGGTAGGCCGACAAGCAACAACACAGATTGCACTGTGAACTTGTGGCCAGGATACTATTATCAACAGTGTCAACGATCGTCGTTCTTGTACGAGTACAATGTCAGTACCTTCCTTAGCTTCCAGTCTTGGTTATGCAGCTTTTATAGCTAACATGTGGTATATATTTGTTATCATATATACTAAGGTAATAAGCTAGATCCAATTATACTGGCAAAGAGAGAGATGGCAAAAGTAACTATGATTTTTCAGTTGCCTGATGTATTAGCTGGCCGTGTTGATCCATGTGACTAATATTCCAAAGACACAGATAAATCCCATTGCAAAAAAATGAGTATATCTTTCATACGCGATTTGTTATATTTTTTGAAACTGAGTTGTAGCTTATGCAGCACTTGTAATTAACAAACAGATAATGAAAAATTTCCTAAGCTCTCCAGGCCTGGGAACCCGGATTTCTAATCATAAGACGGGAACTGATCACAAAATGAAAATTAGCTGGTAACGATTGAGATCTACAATGTAATTTAATTCCCTACTGGATCCTTGTTTGCAGTCACGTGACTCAAGCAGCTGTGTCCACCATTCTGCAGGTCAAATATGTCGCTTTCATGATATATATGTCGTGCCGAATAGGTAAAAATTGGACAACTAGCAAGAACTCACTTAAAATTATGTCCTTTCTAAAATTTTCTCTTATACGTTTAAAGATATATATATATATATATATTTTATTTATGTTAATGTAAAAATTAATAATTTTGTACCAAAAGTACCTTAGAAAACTTACCTTGTGGAAAATACTGTATATATTTTCCAGAAATACAGTAGTTATATGCAAATAGATGGCCATACTGTATTTAATAAAATTTATGTTATCGAAAATGGGAAGAAGCTGCGTCTGCACAGAGGACTGTCGCCATTGTTTGTTTGAATTGAGTAACAGACATTAGTAATGGGAAGAATTTTTCGTGCTCTAGAGGTTAAATTTGGGCTGACACCTCTCAAATAGGAGGCGAAATTGTTGGATGTGCAGTCCTGCATAACTTGAGATATCAGGCGACTGGACAAGACAGCTCCAGGAACCTCAGATAAGTCATGTCTATATTTATGTCTATAGTTCTGGCCAGTATTGTTATCATAAATGTAGACAGCGAGGTTTTCTGGGTATAATACACCTTAATCTCCAGTCAGATTGGTGAGTGATATTAAGATATATTCTCCTTCTGTTATGTAAATGTGTGTCTTCTGTTATGTAAATGTGTGTACATATAATCCTTTTTTAATTTTAATATACAGTCCACAAATTTATATATTTACCAGTATTCCTGGTGATATATATTTCATTTGTAATTAATAGGTCCAGAGCAACTTGTGGATATGACAGTGGTAGGTATCGAAGGGGGACATTTTTGCGACCTAGGTGTCCCAAATTCCTACTTGTCTAACTGATAAATAATAATTATCTTTGTTCATTTACTGTTATGTACATAATGATACATTCAGATAAATGCAATTTTCCACATACCTAACCATATTATAACAAGAGCAATTTAATTTAGCCTAATCCAACTAAATATATTATTGATAAGTTTACAATAATTTAATAATAAACAAACTCAATGAAATATATATTTTTTTTCATTAGGTTCAGATTTTTTTGCGAAATTATTGCATACATAAAATTTCGCTTGCCTTAATCGCCAAGAAGACCGTTGCTATTTAAGCCAAAATCGCAAGTTTTACCTATTCGGCACAACATGTATATATATATATATATATATATATATATATATATATATATATATATATATATATATATATATATATATGAACATAGGGAGGTACCACCTCTAGAACTGTTATAGGGACCCTCATCCTCAGAGAAAAGAATAAACTTGCTTCAGGGAAAACTCAAGGTTCTCCCTGAAGCTGTTCGAGAATTTTCTCCTACCACCCCCTATATTTTATATATATATATTTTATTTAAAGACAAAATACATTGACAAAACATTCACAAAAATACGATAGAAAGTAACACAACATAGGTAACTCAGAGCTACATCTCGAATACTTCGTCCAGCTCCCCTGCGGTGGGCCGCGTGCCCAGAATGCTGCAGGCATTTCCTCTCTGGATCGCAACACTGAGTCTCTGAAAGAGGAAGCTGGTCGCCCTGTGGTCCTTGGTTTCTATGATGAGCTTTTCACCCAGCTCTATTAGGAACTTTAGAGCACACTTGCCCCATGCTCCAAGGGTCTCCGACCCTATTGGGATGAAGTTATAGCAAGGGGGAAGGTCTTCATATTTGCGGATCTTCTGGGTTTCCCTGTGGCTGGCAGCTCCACCCCCTTCCACTACGGAGTATGGCAAGTAGGTGTCTGCCAATGTGGCGGCACATGTGTAGTCCCAGGCAATCTGCTTTCCATCCTTCCAAGGTAGCATAGTGGCTCCATCAGGACGCTTTAGACTTCCGTCAGACCTCTGCACTTGGGGTTCCCGTTGAGGTGGGCAACGGGCTGTGGCGAGGCTTCTCTTTATGATGTCATTGACCTCCTCATGCCTGGCATACTTCCCTTCTGCTGTGTGACACACGAGACCATGAAGTCCGAATTGATCAGCTGTCGCCCTGCCGCAAATACACCTATGTTCGGTGAGGATGGGGGCGGCTAGGCGAAGAGCAACACCAATCCGAATGGCCTGTGGGTCTAGTCGAGTGCCCAAGGAGGAATTGGGAACAGCTAACAGGAAATCTCATGAGTGTGGTGACTTCACTGCCAGGAGACGAGCTTTGTCCTTTCCCGAGGCGTTGGAGAGCATTGTGTTGCCGATTTTTTCCATGATCGGTTTGTCCCAGTGGGACTGTTTGTGTTCTTTGGGAGGAGCTGGTCTACTGGAGGAATCTGTAAGGGTGTCCCACCGAATCGCTGCTTCAGTAAACCTGGGGTCTTGAGCTCCTACCATGTCTCTCAAGCTTTCGGGAACAATCTTCTTGACTAATGCACTGGAAGCCAAACACGAAGACAGAAAAGCAGGTAAAGCAACATGCGTTGCTTTGCGCACCCCTATACCTCCCAGTCGCACTGGGAGGGTTGCCTGATCCCATTGCTGATCCTCTAGTCTAGTGACAGGTTCAGTGCCTTCTTAAGGGTTGACCTCACGTGTGCGTCATATTCGTCGAGTGTTGGGTTGTCAAAAGAGGGTGCACACCTCAGGAAGTAAGTGAGTCTTGGAATAGTAAGGCACCTTGTGAGGAGATACAGAGCATCATGGGCATCAAGATTGCTTATTGTCTCCTCCATTCTCATCAGGTCATTCAATTTGTCCTTGAGGACTGTGTCGATGGCCTGGTGACCCAGCGGTGCTCCCAAGAGGGTACTGTTGGACTGAGTGATAGTAGAGACTTCTGGGAGGATTCTTTGCACAGCATTGATTATTTCCTGGTTTGCTGTGATGATTTCACGCTTGGAGGGATTGAGGATGAGTCCCAAGTCTTCTCCCTGTGTTTTCACCAGTTGTAGGTCCCCTACCAGGGACTCTTCAGTACCTGCCAAAGTGCCATCATCCAGGTACCAGATGTTGAGCTCGCTGCGTAGGCTGGAAGTTAGTTCACTTACTGCCAAGAAGAAGAGAAGTGGAGCTAGTGGGTCACCCTGCTGAACACCTTCTGATGAGAGAATTTCATGTTCTCCAAACAAAAGAATTGAGGGTTTGCTGTAGCCGGCTGAAATGAAGGAAAAAAGACTGGGGAAGCGATCCCGAACAGCTGGCAAGACAGCATCTCTCTTTACCATATTAAAGGCATTTCTAAAATCAAGTTTGACTACGGCCTTGTCTTCTGGCAGGTCCCTGATGTAGGCCCTTGCCGCATGAGCTGCAGCTTCACTGCCTTGAGGGACCCCAAAGCCCAGTTGGTGTGGCTGGAGTAAACTGGCAGCTTCTAGGCGAATGTTTCTTATTGCTGCTTTGGCAACGAGACGGCGAAGAGTGTTTCCAACCGCAATGGGTCTGATTCCCCCATCCTTCTTCTTCAACGCACACAGTGAGGCTCCAAAAAAGAAAGGTTTAATTTCTTCTGGGATTCGCCCAGCCAGGCAGTTGTTGACGAAAGTTGTTAACTCGGTGAGAAGTGATGCAGATGCACCGAGTACTGGATTTACCATCTCCTTGAGGTGTTGAGGTCGAATTCCAATGTAACCTCCTGCAGATCCTGCAGGAAATGACACAATCGCCTTATAGACTTCTGATTCAGGCAAAATTAATTGTTCAGTGATGGGGTCTTCCGCAGGGTTGTTGTTGATGGCTATGGTGTCCCTGGTTGGACGCTTGTCTCTTAGTGCTTGGGCTGTGGTCTCATCTTTGAGGGCTACAGTGTCGTCACTTGTAATTATTCGGATTGCTCCCACTGTGTTACCTTCTTCAATTTTTTTGCTAACCTGTACGCAAATTTTCTCGTTATATATATATATATATATATATATATATATATATATATATATATATATATATATATATATATATATATATATATATATATATGTATTTGCTTAACAATTCACAAACGAGTCAAATTATTTGCAAACGTTACGTCTCAGCTCACAGCAGGATTCGAACCTACTCACTCTGCATCGAAGTATGTAGCACTTACGCCACCCGACCAGATCTCAGATAAATATGGGAGCCTAGCCGAGCCTAGAGAAGTGACCGCCTAGCTTCAGCTAGCAATTATAGTTTTTTTCAGGTGTGGCTGCAGATGATTCTGGGTGTGGTCGTTGTGGTAGGAGTACCCGCAGCAGGTGACCCTGTTAACTTTCCTCAGGATGTCCACTCCAATACCTTTACCTTAATTACTTCTGATCATCTTTTCTCTGCCAACTGCCAGCACAGAACTCCTCTTCTCTACTCCTCCCTAAATACAAACCAAAACAGTCCTCATCTTTACCCTTCCTCAAACACAAAAAAACACAGTACCTATTCTTTCAACTCCGACACATACCTTCCACGCACCCACCTCAGCCCCTCCTTCTCTGACACAAATCAACAGAGCATCCTCCTTCACTCCTTTTCCGAAACACATCAACACAATAGCCATCTTCACCATTCTGAGACAGACCAATACAGCATCCACCTTCACTCATCCTCCGACACAAATCAGCACAGCACCTACTTAGACAACTCAAACACGTACCGACACAGCACCCACCATCTCGATACTCATAAAGACAATATCACCTACATGAGTAATGACATCCTCCAGAATTTACCAGTAGTCGCCATCGCTGAGAGGTGAGTAACCGAGCTTCAGGTTCTTCATACAATTATTTAAATTAACAGTCACATCAAATGCATGTATATAGTTCGAGTGCTTTTGGATTAGAGGGATTCCTGGTGTCCTTTCCCTAAAAATCATACACTACCCTCTAGTTTATACATATATATTTTTTTTTTTTTTTTTTTTTTTTTTTCAACAAGTCGGCCGTCTCCCACCGAGGCAGGGTGACCCAAAAAAGAAAGAAAATCCCCAAAAAGAAAATACTTTCATCATCATTCAACACTTTCACCACACTCGCACATTATCACTGTTTTTGCAGAGGTGCTCAGAATACAACAGTCTAGAAGCATACACATATAAAGATACACAACATATCCCTCCAAACTGCCAATATCCCAAACCCCTCCTTTAAAGTGCAGGCATTGTACTTCCCATTTCCAGGACTCAAGTCCGACTATATGAAAATAACCGGTTTCCCTGAATCCCTTCACTAAATATTACCCTGCTCACACTCCAACAGATCGTCAGGTCCCAAGTACCATAAATATATATAAATATATACATAAATATATGTATATATATACATAAGTATATATATATATATATATATACATAAATATAAGCAAGAACTCATTTAAAATCAAGTCCTTTCTAAAATTTTCTCTTGTACGTTTAAAGATATATATATTTTTTTAATTTATGTTAATGCAAAAATTAATAATTTTGTACCAAAAGAACCTTAGAAAACTTACCTAACCTTATTATAACAAGCGCAATGTAATTTAGCCTAATCCAACTTAATATATTTTAGACAAGTTTGCAATAATTTAATAATAAACAAACACAATGAAATATATATTTTTTCGTTAGGTTCAGAATGATTTTTGCGAAATTACTGCATACATAAATTTTTGCTTGCCTTATTCGGCAAGAAGAGTGTTGCTATTTAATTCAAAATCGTAAGTGTTACCTATTCGGCACGACATATATATAGATGCTGTAGAATCTAGGTGTTTGAACTAAATTTGCTCCTAGATTTTTCGAACTGCGAAAAGTTCGATGTTCGAAACACTTTCCCAGGCTTTAACTATCAGCCTCACACACTAAGATGTTGAGCTGACTCTTCCAAAATTCTCTGAGACTTAGGGCAGTGTCACAGGTCACTTCACAGCACTATAAAACCGGTTCCTTCAAGGTCCGTTCAAACCCCGAGGATCCACTCTATATATATTACTCTGCTGTGAAAAACACTGGTTAAAATTATTTATTTCCACAGACATGGCGGTGAAGGCAGACTAACACCCGACAAGTATCACGTGACTGTGAGTGGTATACACGAAGAAGAAATTAGTGGAAGAGCTGACAATGTTTGCTTTAAGGTGAACAGTAGATTCTACAAGGGCAAACGTTGTGTCGGTATCTACGACGCCCTGGCTATCACTACGCTTGCCGTTGTAGCGAAAATAAGTTTACTCATCCTTAAAGAGGCTTTCTGCCCACCCACCGTCGTCGAGGTCACTAACAACTTTGTTAGGTAAGACACACATTGTAACAGAAACATTAACTGTGAGTGTAGCAACAAGCACTGCTGACAGCACTCCTTCAAGCACTGCTGACAGCACTGCTTCAAGCACTGCTGACAGCACTGCTTCAAGCACTGCTGACAGCACTCCTTCAAGCACTGCTGACAGCACTGCTTCAAGCACTGCTGACAGCGCTCCTTCAAGCACTGCTGACAGCACTGCTTCAAGCACTGCTGACAGCACTCCTTCAAGCACTGCTGACAGCACTGCTTCAAGCACTGCTGACAGCACTCCTTCAAGCACTGCTGACAGCACTGCTTCAAGCACTGCTGACAGCACTCCTTCAAGCACTGCTGACAGCACTGCTTCAAGCACTGCTGACAGCACTCCTTCAAGCACTGCTGACAGCACTCCTTCAAGCACTGCTGACAGCACTGCTTCAAGCGCTGCTAACATTCAGACAATTTTTGAAATAATAAACATACATTCGAAAGCAGCAACGCCTATAACGACAAGCACTTTGTATGGACCGAACGCTTTCTTTTGTCGAGGCCTCACATATTTCCTTTAAATTTGAGTCCCACCTCGATGACCCACTTGTAAAAATCTTCCACGTGGAAAATTTCACACGTTAATTTCTAACTTAAAGATTCGTGATCTATTTGTGAAAGCCTGCCACTTGGATATTTAACATGTTTGTTAGCACCCTAAATATGTTGGTTGGATTACCCCAGTTAAGACATTCCCTGCTCAGGCTCCACTACACATTAGTGACCATAAGGTATGTAACCAGAGACAACACCACCCAAGAACCACTTGATCAGTAAAATCAACACCTCACAAATTCACCGAATCCTTATGATTCATACTATTTTGTTATAATAACAAATCCACTAATAAAACATCCTCATTTTAGCAGTTGTCCACTTTTTCACAAATAAAATATGGAACACTTTTGTAAAGGTTTGTGTTATCTGCGACTAGTGCTGCATGAGCTGCCACACCCTTCGAGCCCAGTGTGGGAGGGGTTTGTGGCAGCCCCCCCAAAATATGTATTCGTAAAGAAATTTGATCAATTCTTGCAGGAGGTTTCAGATCAGTTTATGATAGTTATATAGATCATTGTTGCACCAGTGTCTTTTATACACGTTTAAAACTCAGCAATACCTATTTTTTAGCTCTACAACAAACACCAAACTTCGGGAGCAGAGTCCATAAGGCTCATGCTGTGGTAGCACCAGCAGCTCTTCGCACTTCTGACCAATGATTATTTAAGTAATACAACTGCATCATCATTTTTAATCTAATTAAGGCGATCGTTTAAGTAATCTTAGGATTGTTTACGCGCGCACATCTGCAGTGGTTCTCACATAGTTGTGGTTATAGTGGATTAGTTTGAACACCTGACTGGCTGTGACCGGATGCGCTCACACCTCTCTTCGTGGGCTCAATCGTATTCTTTAAGCAGTTTATGGAGCATGCCTCAACCATGTCTCCATTCAAGATATTCTACTTATTCTCCCGATGTTGAAGCAAGATTTCTTGACGTCTCCGTGACTCAAATGCCCCTCCGTTCCCATTCTTGCCTCTAAAAAATGTATTTCTATATAAACCTTAACAAGTACTCTGAGTATCTTGTCATATCTTGCTGGTGGTTTATTTATCAGGAAACAGGAAAATGTCTGCGGCCGCGAGTCATTGCTCAGTGATTTAGTAAACGCTTTTGTACTAGTGCTGGGTGAAGCGCTGTGCACCCATGATTAAGCATCAGCTAGAGTAACGGAGCTAGTTTTCCATCCAGTTTGAAAAATATATAAGATCACATTTTTGTGTCATGATTTTCTTTGTCCCTATTTTCGTAATGTTCTCAAGGTCATTTGACTTAGTCTTTCCTTGTATATCATTTACCTTTGCTTTGGAGTTACTTTCATTGCGAACCTTCACACTCTATCTAGTGATAGAATATAATCGATCTGGTGTGGATTCATGCTGGTGTTGCTTACTATAGGAGAGACCTGATGTATACCGTATTTAGACTCGTGCATTTCTCCTTGTTGAGGTACGTGAAAGCTGAACTTAGTTTCTCTAGCTCGTGCAATTACTGCCTTACTGAACGCCTCCGGCGGTATGCTAGGTGTTATACTCACAACTAGGTCCCTCTCTATATGCTTCGATTGAATGTCTGTTGCTCTTTCTCTGATCAATTCTCATATTAAAACCTTCTCTGTTATCTTAGGTTTTTATTCTCATCATTTATCGCATGTGTTAGAAACAGTATCGGCAACAGAGCCAATCCATGTGGGATTCCACCAGTCACACTTCTTCATTCTGACATTTTCGCCTGAACACTAGCCCTGACACCCTGTTGTTGTTGATTCAAGTGGTCCACACTCCAACTGCCTGGTTCTAAATTCAAGAATTGTCTCCTTTTCTTTAGGTATTCTTTGGTCCATTGCAATGCTAATCTAGTTCTCCCTGTCAGTATTAGTTTTTAAGGCAGTCACTTGTTTCGTACCACATCAAAAGTTTGCTTGCAAACCACCTATCCGCCTCTTTTCTGCTGTATTCTCACCCCCCCCTCCCCACCCCGTCATAGAACTACAGCGGGTTTGTAAGACTCTGTCGTTGCTAAACGTCAGCTTCTCTGCTTCTTTCCTTCTGTCTTCATTAGTGTGCCGGCAAGTACTTCACTGCTACCTGCTTGTCCTCCAGCATTAATTTCCAGACGGCATTAACTTACCCAATTATTTTAGCTAGCATTTCACTTTCTGTCTTTCTCAACAAATGATAATACATTGTCATGTTTCACTGTCTATGGTATATCCGGTTTTCTCGTTAGCTTCCTCACTTCTAAGACTGTTGTGTAGATAGATTTCAAGGTCTGTTAAACCATCCTTCATCCGTGTCTCCCTGTCAGTAGATCTGTTGATGAGGGCCTCAGCTAGAGGTCAAAATATGCAGACAACCTTTCGCACTTATTTCCGTCTTCATTCGAGTTTGAACCTCTCTGCCAAGCGTTTATTCCACTTTTATATGTCAACATTTATCAATTTTACTTCTTGCAGGTTATGTGTTGTTCAGTTAACCCAAAGAGTAAGAGTAAACAGAGTGAAATCAGGGACTCGACCCCACTATTCTTTCTCATTCGTCTGTCAGACATAAACAAGCAAGATGATTGGCAGACTGCATAGGAGTAAGAGGCTTAGCAGTGTAAAATACCTCCAGTGAAAAGCAGAGGGCGATGAGTATAAGAGCGTAAGAGGACCAATACTCAACACACTCCTGTGCTGCGTAGGGAAATTACGAACAAACTATTAGCTATATTCGAGAGAGAACTTAATTAAGCTCCTCATGTCAGTTCAAGATCAACCGAAATGTGATACATACTTTGGACTGCGAGTGATTGTCACCAACAGCTTGGTCCGGGCAGCTGGGGCGGTGACCCTCCAAAATCGACACAACAGAGACTCCAAGTAGGATGTTATGTTTGTGGTCAGTACGTAATGTGGTCAGGATACAGTAGCTACATGTGTGTGTGTGTGTGTGTGTGTGTGTGTGTGTGTGTGTGTGTGTGTGTGTGAGTGCGTGTGTGTAACTTCTGTTACTGGTTAAATTTATCAAAATTTAACCAGTTTTATTTACCAAAATACACGCAAACATGTACACTCACGCGTGCATTCATACACGCGCGCGCGTGAGTGTACACGTTTGCGTGTATATTGGTAAATAAAACCTGTTAAATTCTGGTAAGTTTGGCCTTGGCCCTAAACTAACAGTGAAGTTGCACACCACAGCGGGTAACACTGACGATACATGCAGCAGCTGAGGCTCCCAGTACAACATTAAAACAGGAAGACGGAATGCTCTTGGCATGTAATTATTCTACTTAAAATTATGATTAATAGTTTTAGTTATACTGTGCATCCCATACATACATTATATATATATATATATATATATATATATATATATATATATATATATATATATATATATATATATATTTGTAGATGAATGGTTCAGAGAACCGACATGTTGATAAATTAGACACATGTGCAACTCTTGGGTATCTTTATTGAGGAAACGTTTCGCCACACAGTGATGCTGCAGTGTCTGACACTGCAGCATCATGGGATCTTGTTACAAAGAATTCTTCAACACTTGTCCAACCTTTGGACGAAGACCTACTTCGACTAGTGGATGGTACCACTATGACCTCACCTCCTCCTGCTTCGCCTCACCTCACTACAGTATATAAGCCACGTCTACGGCCCTATGCTGTACATTCTACAAGATTGATGGACTGAACACATCGACTCCAGGCTGAGGGACTGATTACCTCAAACTCCTCCTCTCCTTACGCCTTTCTACTTTGTATCGGACTGATGAAGCCACTGTGTGGCGAAACGTTTCCTGAATAAAGATTCCCATATGTTGCATAAGTGTCTCAATCTTCATACCCAAGAGTTGCACATGTGTCTGATTTATCAACATGTCGGTTCTCTGAGCCATTCATCTACAAACCTGTCAGACACTGCAACTTCTTGGGATCTTAATACTTAGGAATTCTTCGCTTGCCTAATTCTTGGGCACGACCTACTTCCACAATGAACAAATGTGACACCACCTATGACTGCTGCACCTCTCCTGCCATACGGTTTATAAGCTGCTTCTCCGCTCATATGCCGTATTCTATTCAAGATTGATGGACTGAGCACATCGACTCAAGGTTGAGGGACTGATTACCTCAATCTCCTCCTGTTCTTCAAGTTTCTCCTACGTATGGACTGATGAAGCCACTGTGTGGCGAAACGTTACCTCAGTAAAGATACCCAAGAGTTGCACATGTGTCTAATTTATCAACATGTCGGTTCTCTGAACCATTCATCTACAAACCTGTCAGACACTGCAACTTCTTGGGATCTTAATACTTAGGAATTCTTCACTTGCCTAATTCTTGGGCACGACCTACTTCCACATTGAACAAATGTGACACCACCTATGACTGCTGCACCTCTCCTGCCATATGGTTTATAAGCTGCTTCTCCGCTCATATGCCGTATTCTATTCAAGATTGATGGACTGAACACATCGACTCAAGGTTGAGGGACTGATTACCTCATTCTCCTCCTGTTCTTCAAGTTTCTCCTACGTATGGACTGATGAAGCCACTGTGTGGCGAACCGTTTCCTCAATAAAGTTACCCAAGAGTTGCACATGTGTCTAATTTATCATATATATATATATATATATATATATATATATATATATATATATATATATATATATATATATATATATATATATATATATATATATATAAGGAATTCACAAGAGCAGGCGAAATATACATGCCTGAATACCTTACCCCCCACAGGCGCTGTATAATCCCTATGGGTTTAGAGCTCCCCATGATGATGATGATAATAATAATAATAATAATAATAATAATAATAATAATAATAATAATAATATTAATAATAATAATAATACAAATTCCATGTTTTACATTGTTTGCTTTTCAAGACACTAAAGTTGTGGGCATCGATATATAGTTCATTAGGATTCAGGAAGATCTAATCTAGGATAACTTAATCAAGTTACTGTAACATATTTCCACTGCAGTCCTTTAAAACTCTTCTGCCTAGGCGGGATATAGAACATTATTATTATTATGCTTATTGCTACTGACATTCCTTTTTCACTAAGTTTAATCACTTCTAATTTGGCGTTTAAAGTAAGAGGCTTATAACTCCTCTTTATATCACAATTATTATTATCGTAAACGATGGAGACGCAGAGAATGTAAACGAACTTTAGAGTGTAAAGTGAGGGTGGTCAGTCTAACGTGTATTAAGACACGTCCACTTCGCGTTCATACACGTTCATTTCACATTATGAATACGATTGTGAAATGTTCCCCCACAAACACATTACATTGTATACAAGTTGTCTCGACGTTAGTGCAGTAGAGTAAATAACAAGAACACTCCAAATCTCAAGCAACACACCATTTTTAGAGGTAGTAACACTACGAGCAAAAGGATAGGTTCTTCTAATTTTTTTTTTGTGCAATTTTGTTTCTTTTTGGTGTACGTTTAGAAGCAATTTTTAAATGAAATTTGTCAAAGATTCACTAAGATCGGCCAACAAACAAATGAGAGAAAAAAACTGACTATGACACTCGGCAGAGCCATTGCAAGTAGCTCTGCCGACACTCTCGCCTGATAGAACAAACCTAACCACACAATCCAGTGGACACAATAATGTAATATACCTTGTCTTCATGCCGAAAAATAATACATTTGGTACGTGCTTTTGACATTCAGCAAAATATCTGCCCTTTTATCCCCTCCACCCACAAAATAAAAAATATTTTGAGATATTCCATGGGTCTCCATTAGAAACTGAAACACATTTCGTTTTATGTTTCTGTGAGAATCATTTCAATCTAATCATTAGTAATGGTGAAGCATAAAGCAATAGGCCAAAATCTTACTTGCGAGATATTGGGGTATACGCGCGCACACCTATTATGTCGTAAAAAAAAAATCGCAAAAATCACCCTATTTTTGGCTTTTTCTAAACAATATAAGTGATTTCTTATTGTTTCCCATGTAACTATGCCGTTTTCTATAGTAAGAGACCAGAGGTAAAAGAGAAAACCATTATTATTGTCAGGAACTTCAGTAAATTATTGATCGGCGGCGGCCACTATCCTCCGTTATAATATGCCAATGATTATTTTGGCCGTCATTATTATGCTTTTGTCTTATTTATGTCTGCTGTCATTACTGAATAAATGGTATAGGTAAATAAAGTTTATTACTAATAATAGCGTCAGTGCAAAACATTTTGTGGCCGAGGACCAGACTGCTGACGAAGCAGATTTTTTCCCTGGCTCTCCTGCTGACTTCTACTATGCTATAGATCCTCCCAAACTGTAATGACGTTCAGTGGTAAATTTAGTGTATTAGACAGGAAAATAGACAAAAAAAAAGTAAAAAAATCTAAAAATTTACCTCATGGTTACGCATATATTTACGTGGAAAAATCCTAGAGGGACTAGTACCGAACTTCACACGAAAATCACTCACTATGAAAGCAAAAGACTCGGCAGACGATGCAACATCCCCCCAGTGAAAAGCAGGGGTGTCACTAGCACGGTAGGAGACAATACAATAAGTGTCAGAGGCCCTGACTTTCTTCAAGCAGGCACTGGAAAAGCACCTAAAGTCGATACATGACCAGCCAGGCTGTGGCTCGTACGTTGGATTGCGTGCAGCCAGCAGTAACAGCCTGGTTGATCAGGCTTTGATTCACCATGAGGCCTGGTCACAGACCTGGCGACGGGGGCGTTGGCCCCCGGAACTCTCTCCAGGTAAACTCTGGGTGAACGTGGCGCGTCATCACCAGACATGTTCAAATAGCTATATAATTTGCTGTGGAAACATGACATTACAGTAGAATTTTCACCAAAATGTTGCCAGATTATTAAACTATTTTTCTGTATAAAAACTTATTTTCCATATTTTTTTTTTCATTTATTTTCTTACTCCGCGCGCCGCGTAGCGCCACGTTTCCCTGAAGGTATACGAAAGTAATATTTTTTTTCTACAGTTACCCAAGTAATACTACAGTGTACACAGCTTTTCTGGTGCTGAACTAGAGAGAACGTAATTCTTGCCGTAACTCCTACAAGTTGCCTGGCTACCCACATAAGATAAGATAAGATTTCGTTCGGATTTTTAACCCCGGAGGGTTAGCCACCCAGGATAACCCAAGAAAGTCAGTGCGTCATCGAGGACTGTCTAACTTATTTCCATTGGGGTCCTCAATCTTGTCCCCCAGGATGCGACCCACATCAGTCGACTAACACCCAGGTAACTATTTGCTGCTAGGTGAACAGGACAACAGGTGTAAGGAAGCGTGTCGAAATGTTTCCACCCGCCGGGAATCGAACCCGGGCCCTCCGTGTGTGAAGCGGGAGCTTTAGCCACCAGGCCACGGGGTCAGATCTCATGTTTATGTCAATTTGTTTTACAATAATTTTATGTATTATGTTTACATAATATGTAGTGTGTTTCTTATATAATTTGGAAAAAAATGTCATAGATAGGTTAATGAAAATGTCTATATTAATGTAATATACGACATTTAAAGCACCTCAGAGTGATTATTATTATTATTATTATTATTATTATTATTATTATTATTATTATTATTATTATTATGATGGCAGCTTCAACACAACAGAGACACCAACACACATAAGGACAATTGCGAGTTGACCAGTTGCCAAATTGTATTTGGCAACTGGTCAATGCAGTATTTTATATGTCGTTATCATGTCTCTCCTAACCCTCCTGTCCTCCAGTGTCTTCAGGCCGATTTCCCTTAATCTTTCTTCGTAGGGACGATCCCCTTAGCTCTGGGACTAGTCTTGTTGCAAACCTTTGCACTTTCTCTAATTTCTTTACATGCTTGACCAGGTGTGGGTTCCAAACTGGTGTTGCATACTCCAATATGAGTCTGATGTATATGGACCATTCGCTGCCTGACTGCGGTAGAGTGCGGTTATGCTCTCCACCCTTCTGCTGTTTTCAGGTGTGCCACCTTGTTTCAAAATAGCGCTCAGTGTGAGGCGTCGCATAAACACCGTTGAAATTGAGCTGATTCATGTGGCGATTTCGCCACAAGGCTGCTCCTATATCTTGCCGTCCCCTGGGCCTATCCGAACTCCAGTGATGGCCAAATTGCAAGTACTGCTGCAACAACATGCAAGGAGCCTATAGTGACATAAAAACTGACGGTGATGACAACAAAATGGACTAAATATGACAAAAGAGGGACTGGCATTCAAGTACCAGACCTGCTGCCAGACGTGAACCAGACATGAGACGTTTTCGACTACAACGGGAAGACAACATGGCAGAAAACCTGATCGACTAAACTCCAAGGAAATGACAGGTCTGTAGGACTTTTTTCCTCAGTGCCAAACGAGGGAAAGATTTGAGCATTTAAACATGGCTGACCGGCATCCAAACAGCAGCTACTGCCAGATGCACAACTAGCTACCTGGAGTTTACCTGGAGAGAGTTCCGGGGGTCAACGCCCCCGCGGCCCGGTCTGTGACCAGGCCTCCTGGTGGATCCGAGCCTGATCAACCAGGCTGTTGCTGCTGGCTGCACGCAAACCAACGTACGAGCCACAGCCCGGCTGGTCAGGAACCGACTTTAGGTGCTTGTCCAGTGCCAGCTTGAAGACTGCCAGGGGTCTGTTGGTAATCCCCCTTATGTATGCTGGGAGGCAGTTGAACAGTCTCGGGCCCCTAACACTTATTGTATGGTCTCTTAACGTGCTAGTGACACCCCTGCTTTTCATTGGGGGGATGTTGCATCGTCTGCCAAGTCTTTTGCTTTCGTAGTGAGTGATTTTCGTGTGCAAGTTCGGTACTAGTCCCTCTAGGATTTTCCAGGTGTATATAATCATGTATCTCTCCCTCCTGCGTTCCAGGGAATACAGGTTCAGGAAACTCAAGCGCTCCCAGTAATTGAGGTGTTTCATCTCCGTTATGCGCGCCGTGAAGGTTCTCTCTACATTTTCTAGGTCAGCAATTTCACCTGCCTTGAAAGGTGCTGTTAGTGTGCAGCAATATTCCAGCCTAGATAGAACAAGTGACCTGAAGAGTGTCATCATGGGCTTGGCATCTCTAGTTTTGAAGGTTCTCATTATCCATCCTGTCATTTTTCTAGCAGATGCGATTGATACAATGGTATGGTCCTTGAAGGTGAGATCCTCCGACATGATCACTCCCAGGTCTTTGACGTTGGTGTTTCGCTCTATTTTGTGGCCAGAATTTGTTTTGTACTCTGATGAAGATTTAATTTCCTCGTGTTTACCATATCTGAGTAATTGAAATTTCTCATCGTTGAACTTCATATTGTTTTCTGCAGCCCACTGAAAGATTCGGTTGATGTCCGCCTGGAGCCTTGCAGTGTCTGCAATGGAAGACACTGTCATGCAGATTTGGGTGTCATCTGCAAAGGAAGACACGGTGCTGTGGCTGACATCCTTGTCTATGTCGGATATGAGGATGAGGAACAAGATGGGAGCGAGTACTGTGCCTTGTGGAACAGAGCTTTTCACCGTAGCTGCCTCGGACTTTACTCTGTTGACGACTACTCTCTGTGTTCTGTTAGTGAGGAAATTATAGATCCATCGACCGACTTTTCCTGTTATCTCTTTAGCACGCATTTTGTGCGCTATTACGCCATGGTCACGCTTGTCGAAGGCTTTTGCAAAGTCTGTATATATATTACATCAGCATTCTTTTTATCTTCTAGTGCATTTAGGACCTTGTCGTAGTGATCCAATAGTTGAGACAGACAGGAGCGACCTGTTCTAAACCCATGTTGCCCTGGGTTATTTAACTGATGGGTTTCTAGATGGGTGGTGATCTTGCTTCTTAGGACCCTTTCAAAGATTTTTATGATATGGGATGTTAGTGCTATCGGTCTGTAGTTCTTTGCTGTTGCTTTACTGCCCCCTTTGTGGAGTGGGGCTATGTCTGTTGTTTTTAGTAACTGTGGGACGACCCCCGTGTCCATGCTTCCTCTCCATAGGATGGAAAAGGCTCGTGATATGGGCTTCTTGCAGTTCTTGATGAACACGGAGTTCCATGAGTCTGGCCCTGGGGCAGAGTGCATGGGCATGTCATTTATCGCCTGTTCGAAGTCATTTGGCGTCAGGATAACATCGGATAGGCTTGTGTTAACCAAATTTTGTGGCTCTCTCATAAAAAATTCGTTTTGATCTTCGACTCTCAGTCTGGTTAGCGGCTTGCTAAAAACTGAGTCATATTGGGACTTGAGTAGCTCACTCATTTCCTTGCTGTCATCTGTGTAGGACCCATCTTGTTTAAGTAGGGGCCCAATACTGGATGTTGTTCTCGACTTTGATTTGGCATAGGAGAAGAAATACTTTGGGTTTCTTTCGATTTCATTTATGGCTTTTAGTTCTTCACGCGATTCCTGACTCCTATAAGATTCCTTTAGCTTGAGTTCGATGCTTGCTATTTCTCTGACCAGTGTCTCCCTACGCATTTCAGATATATTGACCTCTTTTAGCCGCTCTGTTATTCTTTTCCATCTTTTCCATCTTTTCCGTCTTTTCCATCTTTACTGACGTTCATCTGTTGACAGTAGCATCATATCTGTACCACCATCATATCACCTGTACCAGTGCTAACCAGAGGGAAACACAGGAGACATCGTCAAATCAACAGTACAAAACTCCAAGGTTATAGGACGGTTATCCCTCAGTGCAGTCGTGGGAATTAAGTGAATAGTTAAGCAGTCAAGGTTAATATTTTAGTAGCTGAACTATATTCAGCTGACCAGTGTACAGTGAGAGAATCATAGCAGAAAACGCCAAATATATCTATAATCTCAAGGAAAGTCAGGTTGTAGGTGGCGTTTACTTCCCTTAGTGTTTTAAAAATGGCTGAGTCAGCAGACCAGGTCAGGAGACAACAACACGACACAACCCCCGATAAATGGAATTGAGGGGGATTTGGAAGGATAAAACCATTGATTAAACCTTTCTGGTCTTCCAGAATGGAAAGGAGTTAGAAGTTAATTGGTGAAGTCAGACTGTGAAGTGAGGTGGGAAGGGGAGTGAGTAACAAGGGGTTAACTGTAAGGGGTGTGTGAAGTTAAGGGAAAAGTGAGCAGTGAAAAGGGTTTTGAAGAAGAAAATTTACTAGTAATTCAGTTTACCTGGAGTTTACCTGGAGAGAGTTCCGGGGGTCAACGCCCCCGCGGACCGCTCTGTGACCAGGCCTCCTGGTGGATCAGAGCCTGATCAACCAGGCTGTTGCTGCTGGCTGCACGCAAACCAACGTACGAGCCACAGCCCGGCTGGTCAGGAACCGACTTTAGGTGCTTGTCCAGTGCCAGCTTGAAGACTGCCAGGGGTCTGTTGGTAATCCCCCTTATGTATGCTGGTGATTGCTGAAGCAGATACTAAGTGTACTAGGGACTGGAAAAGAGAAATTGATGGGATAAAGATAGAAATGTTAAAAGCAGGTGGGGATATAGTTTTGGAGTGGTTGGTGCAATTATTTAATAAATGTATGGAAGAGGGTAAGGTACCTAGGGATTGGCAGAGAGCATGCATAGTTCCTTTGTATAAAGGCAAAGGGGATAAAAGAGAGTGCAAAAATTATAGGGGGATAAGTCTGTTGAGTATACCTGGTAAAGTGTATGGTAGAGTTATTATTGAAAGAATTAAGAGTAAGACGGAGAATAGGATAGCAGATGAACAAGGAGGCTTTAGGAAAGGTAGGGGGTGTGTGGACCAGGTGTTTACAGTGAAACATATAAGTGAACAGTATTTAGATAAGGCTAAAGAGGTCTTTGTGGCATTTATGGATTTGGAAAAGGCGTATGACAGGGTGGATAGGGGGGCAATGTGGCAGATGTTGCAGGTGCATGGTATAGGAGGTAGGTTACTGAAAGCAGTGAAGAGTTTTTACGAGGATAGTGAGGCTCAAGTTAGAGTATGTAGGAAAGAGTGAAATTATTTCCCAGTAAAAGTAGGCCTTAGACAAGGATGTGTGATGTCAACGTGGTTGTTTAATATATTTATAAAAGGGGTTGTAAGAGAAGTAAATGCAAGGGTCTTGGCAAGAGGCGTGGAGTTAAAAGACAAAGAATCACACATAAAGTGGGAGTTGTCACAGTTGCTCTTTGCTGATGACACTGTGCTCTTGGGAGATTCTGAAGAGAAGTTGCAGAGATTGGTGGATGAATTTGGTAGGGTATACAAAAGAAGAAAATTAAAAGTGAATACAGGAAAGGTTATGAGGATAACAAAAAGATTAGGTGATGAAAGATTGGATATCAGATTGGAGGGAGAGAGTATGGAGGAGGTGAATGTATTCAGATATTTGAGAGTGGACGTGTCAACGGATGGGTCTATGAAGGATGAGGTGAATCATAGAATTGATGAGAGGAAAAGGGTGAGTGGTGCACTTAGGAGTCTGTGGAGACAAAGAACTTTGTCCTTGGAGGCAAAGAGGGGAATGTATGAGAGTATAGTTTTACCAACGCTCTTATATGGGTGTGAAGCATGGGTGATGAATGTTGCAACGAGGAGAAGGCTGGAGGCAGTGGAGATGTCATGTCTGAGGGCAATGTGTGGTGTGAATATAATGCAGAGAATTCGTAGTTTGGAAGTTAGGAGGAGGTGCGGGATTACCAAAACTGTTGAGGTGGTTCGGACATGTAGAGAGAATGGAGCGAAACAGAATGACTTTAAGAGTGTATCAGTCTGCAGTAGAAGGAAGGCGGGGTAGGGGTCGGCCTAGGAAAGGTTGAAAGGAGGGGGAAAGGAGGTTTTGTGTGCGAGGGGCTTGGACTTCCAGCAGGCATGCGTGAGCGTGTTTGATAGGAGTGAATGGAGATAAATGGTTTTTAATACTTGACGTGTTGTTGGAGTGTGAGCAAAGTAACATTTATAAAGGGTTTCAGGGAAACCGGCAGGCCGGACTTGAGTCCTGGAGATGGGAAGTACAATGCCTGCACTCTGAAGGAGAGGTGTTAATGTTGCAGTTTAAAAACTGTAGTGTAAAGCACCCTTCTGGCAAGACAGTGATGGAGTGAATGATGGTGAAAGTTTTTCTTTTTCGGGCCACCCTGCCTTGGTGGGAATCGGCCAGTGTGATAATACAAAAAATGAGTAAAAGAGAGAAGAGTGAAAATGGCAGGCATTAAGGGGGGTACAGGCTGCCATAATTATATTTATCTTTCTTCTTCAATTCCATGAAGAAAGAAATCAGTCATGGGGGCTGGAAAAGGTGAATGGAGTAACAGCGCCCTGGACAGTAAAAGCCCAACAGTTGCCATCCTACCAGAAAAGTAAATGTCACTATCGCCGCAAGGTATGGCATCACCGCATACCCAAACAAAAACAGTGGCACACAGCTCTTATTGTAGCGCTCTTAAGTGGTGATTTCCAAATTAATCCAGGACCTCAAACTATTGTGCAGAGGCAAAACAGACAGATAAATGACGGTGATAATGACGGTCTAGTAGCCAGGAATGATAACCTTAACTCCATATGTAATGCATACATAGGTCAATGTGAGACAATACAGCCATTATTATCTCAAACACTACCAAACAGGTGCATACACTGTACTAAAGTACGCATGAAAAACAGAAAAGGCATCTTATGTAAAATGTGCATGATGAATGTATGTACAATTATAACAACGGTGCCAGAATTCATTTTGTGTGTAACAAATGCACTTTGGCACAGTTACCCTTTAGCAATGATGACATTGATTTACCTAATTTTAATACAAATGACCCATTGCCATATATTGATGATTATTATGGAAAATTTTATAGGGTGAATACCTTTATGTACCTCAACATTACATGCTTACAAGTAAACTCATTGGGAGACAACCATATTGTTTACCGTAGTCACCCCGTGTAGACATGTGAGAAAACTTAACCACCCCTGGTCAAGGCAAGTGGTTCCTTCGACCTCACAATCTTATCTATATCTATCGAGACCAGTATGGATTGGATAGCACCCACAAGTACGGTGCTACTAATTAATTGTGGACTGTATAGATTATATTAGTTTAACTGAATGAAGGGGGGGGGGGTAGGTTACACATGGATATATCCATCAAGGAAAAACACTTGTACATAATCTCACCACTTACCACATATTCTCTGGTGGTCACTTGATGTAGCTGGATCACCCATAACCTATCCAATTACAACATACCTAACTGGCCAGTATCAGTCTGCTATAACTAGAAGGGTTACTTAACTGTGGGTGATTGATACTCCTTATTTCCTCCATTCACCATCTCATTTCGATGTCCTGCTACACCGACACGGTTCTTATTCCAGCAGGACGAGGTATCTGTTGGTTTGTCCCGGTTTAGAAGTCGTGATTCCATAAAACTTCACTATCCTCGGTACGAGAATCATGTGTTCACTCGGAGCAGGACGATCTATTTCACATCCCGCATTCTCTTAACTTAATGTTATTATCACTGATTACATTACCATTCACAAGACGATTTAACGTCTCATAATTATTATACACATTAGAGGTCACTCCATTAAGATCTGAGGCCGATGAGTGAGGATTAACTCACGGGTATTTCCCCTGGACACACACCTTGGCCGCGCACCAGTCACACCCGGTTGAACCATTATTCACTAATTTTACCACCTTTTTACGGTGGTCCCGTAAATCACGTTCCCTCACTCTTCACCAGGAACAGTTACGACACTTCCTATTATGAAGTGAGGCCCATATTAATCCTTAGGCCGCCGTGAACGCCAATTTCCTGATCCCAGGTTTTCACAGCCTCCTCACTACATTCAAAACACTGCCGCCCCTCGTGCCCCAGCTCGATCTATACCCCCCCACACATCTGCGCAGGCGCAGCGGGAACCCAGTTGGTTCCATTCAAAATACAAATACATTTTGACCCAAATCAACACATTAAACACTTATTAGGCACCATAGCTTCGGAAATTAAATAATTTCCACAATTATAATTGTTTTATGAAAACAGGCCTTCATTTTATTCATGTCAACGCAAGATCACTTCTTCCTAAATTGGCAGAGATTAGGATTCTAGCTAACAAAATTAGGGCGGCAGTTATAACCATATCTGAATCCTGGTTGAATGATACGGTGACTGACGACGAGGTCAAAATAGAAGGTTACAATATAAAATGCTTAGGAACAGAAAGGGTGGTGGAGTATGTGCCTACATTAGAAATGACTTAGCTTACAACCCAAGACCTGATTTAAATAACAATAAACTGGAGATTCTATGGTTTGAAGTGCTGCTTCCCAAGACCAAACCCATCTTAGTAGGAACTAGTTACCGCCCTCCTACCCAGGACCAGTTCTTAGAAGACTTTTCCAGAGTCTTGTCCGGACTTGAAAACAATTGCGAGACAATAATACTGGGCGACTTCAATATCTGTTTTCAGCAGCAAAATAACGGGCTATGCAAAAGGTATAAGCAAATTCTAGGTTTAAATAGTTACACTCAACTAATTAATACACCAACCCGGATCACACAGTTCTCAGCCACCCCAATTGACCACATACTTTGTAACCGCTCTGAGAACATTAGTCAGTCAGGCGTCATTACCACAGGTCTTAGTGATCATTTCATCATTTACTGCACCAGGAAAATCACTAGGGATAGGATAGGCCTACACAGGACAATAAAAATGAGGTCAACTAGAAACTACAGTAAAGAAACACTGGTAAATAGGCTACACAACTGTGACTGGACAGAGATAACAAGTTGCACGGACGTAAACGATGCCTGGGAAAAATTCAAAACAATGTTCACTACCATCCTTGATAATATTGCACCAGTTAAAGAGGTTAGGATTAAACGAAGAACTGAACCCTGGATGACTACTGAGATATTAGATAATATGAAATTCAGAGACCAGCTGCTAAAAAGATTTAAAGCAAACAGACAGGATATTGCAGCACTAAATGAATTCCAAAGGGTGAGGAACAGAGTACAGAGACTTATAAAAGGAGCAAAGGCAAAGCACTATTGCTCAAAAATTGAAGAGTATAAGCATAACCCCAGAAAGCTCTGGCAACAACTAAAACAGCTGGGGAATAGCCATAAGCCTGTAGATAGGTCTAACATAGTACTCACTATCGATAATGAGGTATGCCACGAAACATCTAAGGTGGCAAATTGCTTTAATTCCTACTACACATCTGTTGCATCAACACTAGTAAGTAAACTACCAGCTGCATCAAATACCTATAACACAGAAGGGTAAATAATTTTAATGTTCAGTGTAATAGGGAGCCCATCACTTTGGTTTCTTCAGTAAAATATCTGGGAATCCCCTTAGACCCATGCATGTCAGGAGAATTGATAGGGAAAAGTGTAGTAAAGAAAGCGAATGCCAGACTGAAGTTCCTGTATAGACAAGCACAGTGTCTACCTACTGAGGCTCGCAGGACCCTATGTCTAGCCCTTACACAATGCCATATGGATTACGCTTGCTCTTCATGGTACTCTGCCTTGACAAAAAAAACTGAAAGATAGACTGCAAATCACCCAGAACAAAATCGTAAGATTCATCCTGGGGCTGGGACCAAGAGAACATGTAGGCCAGGATGAATTACAGCAGTTGGATATGCTGAATGTTGAAGACAGAGTAAAACAACTGAAGCTAAATCATGTTTATAAAATTGCTCACAAACAGTGTCCAGAATATCTTGCTGTCAATTTTGTCAAGGTTGGGAACCAAAGCAATCATAGTACTAGGGGGAGAGAGCACAACTTTATAGTTTACCTGGAGTTTACCTGGAGAGAGTTCCGGGGGTCAACGCCCCCGCGGACCGCTCTGTGACCAGGGCTCCTGGTGGATCAGAGCCTGATCAACCAGGCTGTTGCTGCTGGCTGCACGCAAACCAACGTACGAGCCACAGCCCGGCTGATCAGGAACTGACTTTAGGTGCTTGTCCAGTGCCAGCTTGAAGACTGCCAGGGGTCTGTTGGTAATCCCCCTTATGTGTGCTGGGAGGCAGTTGAACAATCTCGGGCCCCTGACACTTATTGTATGGTCTCTTAACGTGCTTGTGACACCCCTGCTTTTCATTGGGGGGATGGTGCATCGTCTGCCAAGTCTTTTGCTTTCGTAGTGAGTGATTTTCGTGTGCAAGTTCGGTACTAGTCCCTCTAGGATTTTCCAGGTGTATATAATCACGTATCTCTCCCTCCTGCGTTCCAGGGAATACAGGTTTAGGAACCTCAAGCGCTCCCAGTAATTGAGGTGTTTTATCTCCGTTATGCGCGCCGTGAAAGTTCTCTGTACATTTTCTAGGTCGGCAATTTCACCTGCCTTGAAAGGTGCTGTTAGTGTGCAGCAATATTCCAGCCTAGATAGAACAAGTGACCTGAAGAGTGTCATCATGGGCTTGGCCTCCCTAGTTTTGAAGGTTCTCATTATCCATCCTGTCATTTTTCTAGCAGATGCGATTGATACAATGTTATGGTCCTTGAAGGTGAGATCCTCCGACATGATCACTCCCAGGTCTTTGACGTTGGTGTTTCGCTCTATTTTGTGGCCAGAATTTGTTTTGTACTCTGATGAAGATTTAATTTCCTCATGTTTACCATATCTGAGTAATTGAAATTTCTCATCGTTGAACTTCATATTGTTTTCTGCAGCCCACTGAAAGATTTGGTTGATGTCCGCCTGGAGCCTTGCAGTGTCTGCAATGGAAGACACTGTCATGCAGATTCGAGTGTCATCTGCAAAGGAAGACACGGTGCTGTGGCTGACATCCTTGTCTATGTCGGATATGAGGATGAGGAACAATATGGGAGCGAGTACTGTGCCTTGTGGAACAGAGCATTTCACCGTAGCTGCCTCGGACTTTACCCACAGTCAGTGGCCAGGCTTCAAACACCTTTTATTGTACAGCAATAAAGGAGTGGAACAGACTACCCGCACATGTCAAAACCAGTCATAGCATGAACCAGTTCAAGAAGAGTGCCAAAAGGTGTCTGATGAATGTAGCTACAGAAAGGGAGGGGAATGATTTTCTATTTTTTAGCTAACATACGTGTAAATTTTACCTTATTCCTAGTAATGACCCTCGTATTGTAGATAGTCTTAATGACCCTCGTGTAGTAGATAGTCTTTTTAGTATAATAATAAGATGTTATCTTCATTATAGAATAATAAGAAAATATTATAACCTTTATATTATAATAATAAGGTAAAAGGACCCCAATGGAAATAAGTCACTCTGTCTGACTCTTTTGGGTTATCCCAGGTTCTCTACACATATGCTGCTATGTATGATAATTCTATGTAACTGTATTTGTGTATACCTGAATAAACTTACTTACTTACTTACACATCTGCACAAGTGCTACTCCCAGCCATCGTTAACGAGGGATATGGAATCCTGGATGAGGAGGTGTATGGTGTAGCCCTGAATGGGGCGTACAGGATCTTCATGAAACTGAATTCCACATCTGTGTATGAGTCATTGGTGACTCGGTTTCAAGACGTGAGTATTGATGCTACTCCGGCTGTGCGAGTGAGATTGATCAACATCTCATGCCACTTTACATGGGTCAAGATCTGTAACGTCCAATTCGAAGCAGATGAGGCAGGCATCAGGAGAGTTTTTGAGGCTTATGGGACCACACATCTAGCACAACAAGGTGAGTGGGCATCGGGGGCTTACATGGGCCATCTGGAAGGAACATTTTCCCTGAAGATGACTCTGCAGCATCCCATCCCATCCTACATAGTGTTGGAGGATTTCATGATGCAGGTTCTAGTGTCGTACGCTGGGCAGAGACGTACGTGCTGCCTATGTGGGGCGTACAGTGGCAATGTGTGTGAAGCAGAGGTGGGCGCTTGCACAGACTTGTGAACCACCTGTTCACGTGTCGTATGTCGTTGTTGAGCACCCCAGGTACGATCAACGGCATGGTTGTTTGTGGAGTGAGGTGGTGGAGGAGCCCCTCGTGGAGACTGGCATGAGTGAGGTGAGCCAGGACTTACCTGGACCCGCGACTTTGGCGAGGTGCATGTAGAGGAGGAGGTGCTGGCGCTTGAAGAAGAGCTGGTAGAGGTGTTGCAGACTTTGTCACCGCCTGAGGAGGAGGATGTACCTGGGCTGGTGCAAGGAAATGCATTGACAGCAGTGACATGTGCAAAACAAGAGCACAGTGGGGACAACGACCCCAGCAGTGAGCAAGAGATGTTGCCGTATTTCGTGGAACAACGCATGGTGGAGGTTGAGGTTCATTGTGCAGCCTCCTTGGATAATGACATGGAGGAGGAGATCATCACGAGGAAGAGACCGGCATCGTCGGATTCCAATGATATTCTGATGCCAGCGCAGAGGCCTGAGAGGCAGGAAGGGAATTGTAGTGGTGGCCATGACAAGAGGCACCGAAAGAAGGGGGGAGGGAGGGAAGGTGGTGTGAAGACCTGTGGTGCCCCAGGTGCAGGAGGACCTGGGAAGAATGGTGAAAAGAAGCAGGGTTGGAAACTATAAGCGGCCTCAGGTGTATGACTGTGAATGTGAATAGATTGTGTAATAGTGTGAAGAGAGAATGGTTTAGGATGTTTCTGCATAAATCTAGAGTGGATGTAGTGTTTCTCCAGGAGCACAATTTTGGGGAGGGTAGAGTGTTGGAGGTGGCAGGGTTTCAGGTGGTGACATTGCCATCTACCTGCCTGAAAGGTGGTGTGGGTATCATGATCAGGGAGGCAAGCCCATTTGCGTTGTTAAGAAGTGAGGGAGAGAAGGAGGGAGGGTGTTGCATGTGGATGGGCGGTGGATGGAGCAGAGGGTGTCTTTTGTAAGTGTGTATGTGCCTGCAGAAAATGATGTGAAAGTAAAGAAGGATTTTGTGCGTGATGATCTAGTTTTTTCTTACGCAGCTTACCAGCTTTGGCAATTGTAGAAGGGGACTGGAACTGTATTATTAGGAAGGCAGACGTGGAACCAAAAGGGTCAGGGTATGTGTCAGTGGCCTTACGTGACATCTTGAGGGATATTCAGTTAAGGGATGCATTTGAGGGAGGGTCATGGGAGGTTGAGCACACATTCTTAAAACGCAGTTATGTGGCTCGTTTAGACAGATTGTAACTCTCTCACGGGGTCTTAGTTAAATATTTCCATACAATAGAGGTCACTTATTCGGATCATCGAGCAGTAGTGGCAGAGGTGGGGTGGGAGTCACTAGCGGGTATCTCTAGGGGTTACTGGAAGTTAAACACAAGCGTGTTAGGTGATGAGGAGGGGTTGAAGGGGTTTACAACACTGTGGGAGGGTGGGGGATGTGGTGACTTGGTGGGATTGTGTGGCTAAAGAAAGGATTAGGCAAAATTATGTGTGGGAAGGGAAACGAATTAATAACTTGAAATATGGTCTTGACAACTATTTGGAGGACAGGCTAAGGGGTTGTTATGCATGGGGGGGGGGCAGTGGTGGGTACTTATCCTGTGGATGACATTATTGCTCTTAAGGGGAGGCTGCATGAGTTACAGGACAAGAGATTTCAAGCGGTGAGGGTACAGACGGGGGTAGAGGAGGTGTTATGGGGTAACAGGCCTTCGGCGTGTGTATTGCATAGACAGAAGCAACGGCAGTGAGCTACTGCTATTCCATGGTTGGAGGTTCATGAGTTGGTGGATGGTTATAGGGAGGGGCAGGTAATACGAGCCACGAATGGAATGTGTGCGTATGCAGACAAACAGTATGAGGATTATTGGCAGAGTGGTTGGGTAGGGGTTGAGGTTTTAGAGCAGGTGTGTGAGAGTGTGTTATGCAATTTGGGGAGCAGGTGATAGCGAAGCATTGGGTGGGGTAATAACAGAGGAGGAAATATGGAGGGCTTTAAGTGAGATGTGAAAGGGCAAAGCTCCTGGAATTGATGGTCTCCTGGCAGAGTTCTATCAACAGCATTGGGAGCTGATTAGGGGCTTTTTGGTAAGGTAGTTCAATTTGATGAAGAAGAGGGGTGTGTTGGGAGAGAAGCAGGCAACAGCCGTGGTGGTGTTGGTACCGAAGGGTAAGGGGCAGCACACCCTTAGGGACTACTGGGCTATCTCGTTGTTATGCGCGGATTATAAGTTGTTTGCCAAGGTTTTGGGGAATAGGTTTAGGTGCGTAGCAGGGCAGGTAGTATCGAAAACTCAGTTTGGGTTGCCAGGGAGGTCTATGGTGGAGGGTCATGGGTTACTAAGGGGATTTGTGGAATCAAGAGGGGAAGGGGGGTGGTGTTGATGGCATTAGATTGGCAGGGTGCCTATGATAAAGTAGAAAGAGAAGCATTTAGGGTTATCCTCAGGAGACAGGGTTTTGGGGATAAAATCGTGGGTTGGGTTGATGCGTTGTACCGGGGTGCCATAGCAAGTGTACAGATTAATGGTTGCATGGGGGAGGAGATTGTAATGGGAAGGGGACTTAGGCAGGGGTGTCCTATGCCATAACTATTGTTTGCGTGTGTACAGGACCCCTTTTATCGATTGGTAGAGCAATGGATGTGCACTGGAGGGGGTGGAGGGATTGGAGTAGGGAGGGTTTGGCCGGGTTTGATTGGTTATGTTGATACAACTGCTCTGGTATAGGAGGGGATGTCGATGGAGGCTTTAGATGTGGTTGTGCACTTGTTCAGAAGTGCAACTGGTATGAAAGTGGATACAGAAAAGTCCTTAATCATGGGGTTAGGGGCTTGGGCAGGGAGGGCAGTGTGAGGATGTATCGTCATGCGGCAGCAGTTGGATTTGTTGAAAATTTGTGGTATCATTTATGCTGATGACCTAGCTGTTGCATGTGAGGAAAACTCGAATCGGTTGATGGATCGGATTCAGGGTCACCTGGGAGCATTGAGGCCATATCACCTGACTCTTGTGCAACGAGCTATTGTCATTAATGTTTTATTGTATAGTAAGGTGTGATACGTGGCGGCCATGTTCCCATTAACAGGGACAGCGATATCGGGCATTCTTAGGAGGGTATTCAAATTCTTGTGGGGTTCGGGTTGTGATTGGCTTAAGAGGGAAGTAGTAATGTTACCTGTGAGTCAGGGGGGTTTGGGATTGCTGGCCTTGAAACGGAGGGTTAAATGTGTCTTCATTAAGAGGGAGGTGATGAGGGAGGGTGTGGATGGGGGAGGGTTGGTCAGGATACATGATAGGTTGAAATGTATGTATAATGAGGTGGAGTTGCGTGAGTGTGACACGTTTTGCGGGCTCTGGTGTTGGCTCGGGATCCGGGGAAAGTCAAAATAGGTGGACTGTGTAAGATGTTAGTGGGGAGGGTTGTGGCACCACTGGAGGGAATTTTCCCCATGTATGCATTGGGAAGTATATGGGGCAGGTTCAGTAAGTTGAGGTTACAACCTCGAGCACGTGAAGTGATGTATCGTTTTCTGCACAGCATTTTGCTGTGGGGTGTGGTTCTCCGGGATAGATGGGTGGTTGAGGGAGGGGTGTGCGGAATATGTGGAGGTGACGAGTCTGCGTTTCATGTAGTATATTTTTGTGAGGGGATGGGGGTGTCAGGGGTTGGTTGGGTAGGGTGATCCATAGGATCGGGGGTAAAAGAATTTCTGTCCTGAGGGAGGGTTGGATGAGGGTATCATTAGGGCTGTGGGGTACATTATGGTAGACTATATATATATATATATATATATATATATATATATATATATATATATATATCTGAAAGAATAGAGAAATTCCAAGCGCTTTCGTGACTACTCACATTATCATAGTTCCTTGATAATGTGAGTAGTCACGAAAGCGCTTGGAATTTCTCTATTCTTTCAGAGTGGTTGTTTTGCATATTTTGAAATCACCTGTTTACTGTGATCTTATTGCATATATAAATATATATATATATATATATATATATATATATATATATATATATATATATATATATATATATATATATATATATATATATATATATATATATATATATATATATATATATATATATATATATATATACATATATATCGTGGGTAATGCAGAGGAAAGGGGTTAGTGAGGTGAGGAGGCGGGTTTTAGCGGTTAGAGATGCTACCAGTTGTAAAGAGTGTGTAAAATTATGTGGCGAGTCGGAATAGTTTATCGTTAAAATGTGTATGCACCTGTGGCGTATGAGGTGTGTAAGATCCTGTACAAAGTTGTGGCTGTCTGCGCCTGCGTGCGCCTTAGATACCCTGATGTGGATGAGTAGGGTATTTGTAGTGGATGAGAATTATAAGGAATTCTGGTCTGTTATGTTTTATAGAATGGTAGTGTACGAAGTAGTGTGACGTTAAGTTTGTCTGTCGCTATGATTCCTATGCAGGCCTGGGAGATGTAGACGAGGGCAAGCCCAGCTGAATTTCCTTGATTGTATACGTCACTACTGTAAAATTTCATGTGTACATCTTAGTATAACCCTCATGTAACTTTTAAGCTAAGAGTGGATGATAGGTAGGGTGTAACAAAAGGGGGAGAGCATGGCCTCTACTACTGCGTGAAGTGAGGCGATGGAATAAATAAAGGGGATGTAAGTAGCATGCTGAAAATTTCCAGCCAAGACAGGACTTGCAGTAATGGTTTCAAGTTGGAAAAAGTCAGATTCAGGAAGGATATAGGAAAACACTGGTTTGGTAATAGAGTTGTGGATGAGTGAATAAACTCCCGAATACAGTTATAGAGGCTAAAACGTTGTGTAGTTTTAAAATTAGGTTAGATAAATACATGAGTGGGTGTGGGTGGGTTTGAGTTGGACCTGACTAGCTTGTGCTGCTGGGTCTGGTGCTGTGCTCTTTCCTGGAGGTGACCAGACTGGGTGGGTCATTGGGCTAATCCAGGAGGGGACATGGACCTGCTTCGCATGGGTCAGTAGGCCTGTCGCAGTGTTCCTGCTTTCTTATGTTCTTATGTTCTTACGTTTTGGCGCAAGAGCTGGCCAGCAAGAGTGTAATCTGTGTTTGTCCTGATCCTCACGCATATATCACAGACATATTATTTGTATTGGCGGAAGATGTGTCCGCATAAAAGTGGGATAAGGGACTGTCATAATGGGGAGAACCTTGCAATTTAGTTTAGGTGTTATGCAGCTTTCTTACTTGCTGGAATCGTGACCTAGTTCACTTTATATATAATGTTGAAATGTTAGGTTTTACAAGGTAATATAATTGTACATAAGTTGCCTTTGAGATTTGTGGAAATTCATTGTTGCGACCTTCTTAGAAATATTAATCACTTGCAGTGTATTTTCTTTCACCTGGTTGAGGTGACACTGTGTTAGGCAATGTTATGTTTCCCATATGTTAATATTTGTTATTAAATGTATTGTGTCTTTGGTGTTACCTGTTTCACCAATGCTTGTATAATTTCTTTTTAGGTTTCTTCATTAATGTCAAGTTGGTGATAGTGGTTATATATTATTTTGGGGCGAGGGGGAGGGAATAAGTGTCAAAAGTTAAAGTCATTAACGGTAATACCAACTTTTGTTGGTAGATGTGTACAAGTGTTTCGAAATGTAATGCTCACATTGTGTTATAGTTTCTTATACAAGGTTTTGTGAATTTAGTGTTCCTGTACCATCAGTGATTGTAAATAATTATTCCTCAAGTTACTGATGCGTCAGGATGTTTCCTAAATTGAGGTTAATTATTGTTATGATTCTTTAGATTGGTGAATGTGGGTATAATTAACAATGTGTGTGTGTGTGAGTGGGGGGGGGAGATGCGCCAGCTGTGTATCAGCACAGATAATAATAACACTTCGTATAATGCCGGGTTTTGAATGATATGTTGTGAGTTGTGTTTTGGGTGCAATATTGTCATTACGCATGGTGTACTTATATTCTGTACTGGGGTTGTAATATTTGGAGTTTTTTTTTTTGTTTTGTTCATAGCCAGTATCATGGCCAATTTTATTATAATTTTATACCTCCCTGTATTTGTGGAATGTTTTAAATAAAATATAAAAAAAAGTGTCTTGAACGATTCCTTATTGAGGTATCGGAACGCTATTCTTAGGTTTGCCAGGCGGCCATATGCTGCAGCAGTTATTTGGTTGATGTGCGCCTGGCCGAGCATGTCAAGAAATTAGAGAGAATACAAAGGTTTGCAACAAGACTAGTCCCAGAGCTAAGGGGATTGTCCTACGAAGAAAGGTTAAGGGAAATCGACCTGAAGGCATTGGAGGACAGGAGGGTTAGGAGAGACATGATAACGACATATAAAATACTGCGTATGAAAGATATACTGACCCGTTGCATCAACGTGCATCAGCTTTTTAAAAAAATTAAATTTGCTCACATTATTAACATGGCAGACCACAATTCTCATGTATTTTCTGGCTGGATGTTAATATCTACAATTATATTTGATGTGATATTTCTTTTCACTTAAGTCGAGGCAGCTCTCACCCACCTGCTTCCACATTGTAAGTTATCATTCAGAGGTACAATATGGTACGGTATTCGACACTGTGCAGTTGATTTTGTTAAAAATTGTGCTACGAAATTACGGTACGATGTTTTCCTTAAGGTACGGTAGGGTACATTTCAGGCATGAAAAAAAAAATAACGAACAGTAACTTACCGTCAGAATTGGTCGTATAGTGAAATTTGCCACCAGATTTGAATAACTGGTGACAAAGGATAAGACATGCAGCATGGCAACATGCAGCATGTCAACATACAGCATGGCAACATGCAGCATGTCAACATGCAGCAAGTCAACATGCAGCATGGCAACATGCATAACCATGTGAAATCTAGTGACATCGGTATTCACTAATGTTGTGATGGAAAACCGATGACTGGCAGGAAAGAAATAAACCTCTTACAGTACTCAAAAGACAAGTACAAACACTGTACTAAGAAAGTGTTTGTGGAATATATATAATAGAAACATGAACTGTGCGCAACGTCGAATGTTCGTGACATTGATCCAATTAATTTCTGAGATGCAACACACAGTTCGGTTATTTTAAAATATGTTTTCCAGGAAAGAGAAGAGTTGTTCATGACCACTGAGTTCATGGTAGGTATGAGAATATATGCTAAGTGGAAGCTTCTGGGAATGTGGGATAAGACAGTAAAGTCACACTTGGTGCCGCTGCTACAAACTTGTCACAGAAATGTTATTTGTAGTATCTTCCTATTGAAAGTTCCATGGATCAGTTGTACACTGTTGGCCCTGATACATCCATAGACTAGGTTGAGTCACGGTCAGTTCTCTTTATTCTCATACACAATTATATATATATCGATCGCATCTGTTAGAAAAATGACAGGATGGATAATGAGAACCTTCAAAACGAGGGATGCCAAGCCCATGATGACACTCTTCAGGTCACTTGTTCTATCTAGGCTGGAATATTGCTGCACACTAACAGCACCTTTCAAGGCAGGTGAAATTGCTGACCTAGAAAATGTACAGAGAACCTTCACGGCGCGCATAACGGAGATAAAACACCTCAATTACTGGGAGCGCTTGAGGTTCCTGAACCTGTATTCCCTGGAACGCAAGCGGGAGAGATACATGATTATATACACCTGGAAAATCCTAGAGGGACTAGTACCGAACTTGCACACGAAAATCACTCACTACGAAAGCAAAAGACTTGGCAGACGATGCAACATCCCCCCAATGAAAAGCAGGGGTGTCACTAGCACGTTAAGAGACCATACAATAAGTGTCAGGGGCCTGAGACTGTTCAACTGCCTCCCAGCATACATAAGGGGGATTACCAACAGACCCCTGGCAGTCTTCAAGCTGGCACTGGACAAGCACCTAAAGTCAGTTCCTGATCAGCCGGGCTGTGGCTCGTACGTTGGTTTGCGTGCAGCCAGCAGTAACAGCCTGGTTGATCAGGCTCTGATCCACCAGGAGGCCTGGTCACAGACCGGGCTGCGGGGGGCGTTGACCCCCGGAACTCTCTCCAGGTAATATATATATATATGTCGTGCCGAATAGGTAAAACTTACGATTTTGGCTTAAACAGCAACGGTCTTCTTATCGAATAAAGCAAACGAAAATTTGTGTATGTAAAAATCATTCAGAACCTAACAAAAAAAATATGTTTTATTGTGTTTGTTTATTACTAAATTATTGTGAACTTATCTAAAATATATTTAGTTGGGTTAAGCTAAATTAAATTGCACTTGTTATGAAGTTAAAGAAGATATCTAAGTTTCTTTTGGTGCAAAATTATTAATTTTTACATTAACATAAACGAAAAAATGCATGTTTAATTCTTTAAACGTATAAGAGAAAAATTTATAAAAGGACTGATTTTTCAACGAGTTCTTGCTAATTGACCAGTTTTATCCATTCGGATATATATATATATATATATATATATATATATATATATATATATATATATATATATATATATATATATATATATATATATATATATATATATACATATATACATACGCAATGCAAGGAATTCGCAAGAGCAGGCGAAATATACACAAACACTGATCTCTGGCTGAAGGAGACTCGAACCTACGAACCTTGGAACAAGGTCTCCTTCAGCCAGAGATCTGTGTTATATATATATATATATATATATATGTATATATATATATATATATATATATAACTGCACTGCCCGAGGCTCGAACCCTCGAACTTTAACACGCCACCCTAGTAGAGTGTCAAAATTCGAGACGCCCTGAACGACTGAACCACCAATGTCACATGCATCAGGTGCGCAGTAGCACTGGACATGTCACTCCTGATGCGGAGACATACGTGGCTGTGACAAGCTAAGCACTAATTTCAATCTCTTCTCGTTTGAAATACCAGTTACACAAGCAGTTTAATATATTGATACATCCACAAACAAGTGGTTTTAGGTAATAAATAACAACTGCTAATGGGAAACTGATGCATGGAACAGTGGTGATTCAGTGGTTTACGGCGCCTCGAATTTTAACAGGCTACAAGGGTTTGGTCTCGGCCAGTGCAGTCTTGAAGAGTCGCCAATTAGTTTTCTAGAAATTGCAAGGCAGCTGTCATATGTTTGTGGTAAGAACTGGGGTGTTGATGGGGGGGGGATGTTAATAGGGAAACTCAGGGCCCAGCAGTGATAAAAGCTGAAGAATGACACACTTCTCTTGGAGAGGTTCACAATCTGGTGAGCCGCCATCAGCAGCAGTGAGCCTTCGTTCCCTTGCTGGCTGGCTCCATCACTGGCTGATGACGACCTTACCTATCTTCCCTCACAGTTGATGACTTCCAGTATACGGTAAAAAAAAAAAAACATTATTTACAAGCCAAGTTCCTGGTAGGTCGACAGGAAACAACACAGATTGCACTGTGAACTTGTGGCCAAGATACTATTATCAACACTGTCAACAATCGTCGTTCTTCTTGTACGAGTACAATGTCAGTAAGTACCTCCTTTAGCTTCCAGTCTTGGTGATGCAGTTTTTTATGGATAACATGTGGTATATATTTGTTATCAGATATACTAAGGCAATAAACTAGATCCGATTATACTGGCAAAGAGAGAAAAGACAAAAGTTGCTGCAGGTTTTTGAAGTTGCCTGATGTATTGCCTGGCGGTGCTGAACCAGAGACACAGATAAATGCTAATGCAAAAAAGTCAGTGTGCTTTTCATGTGCGATTTATTATACTTTTATAATTGGGTTGTAGCTTAGAATTGGTTGGTCCCAGGCATATATAGTAAACAAACAGATATAGCTAGGAATACTCCTTAGCTCTCTTTGTTGGAAACCGTATTTCGAAGTATAAGACGGGAACTGAACACAGTGGAAATTACCTGGTAACAATCGAGATCTACAATGTAATTTAATTCCCAACTGGTTCCTAATTCCTGCATGTAGAGTTTGTAGTCACGTGACTCAAGTAGCTGTGTCCACCATACTTACACACTATATATATATATATATATATATATATATATATATATATATATATATATATATATATATATATATATATATATATATATATAGGGAGGTACCACCTCTAGAACTGTAATAGAACTGTTACTCCTGGCCGATTCCCACCAAGGCAGGGTGGCCCGAAAAAGAAAAACTTTCACCATCATTCACTCCATCACTGTCTTGCCAGAAGGGTGCTTTACACTACAGTTTTTAAACTGCAACATTAACACCCCTCCTTCAGAGTGCAGGCACTGTACTTCCCATCTCCAGGACTCAAGTCCGGCCTGCCGGTTTCCCTGAACCCCTTCATAAATGTTACTTCGCTCACACTCCAACAGCACGTCAAGTATTAAAACCCATTTGTCTCCATTCACTCCTATCAAACACGCTCACGCATGCCTGCTGGAAGTCCAAGCCCCTCGCACACAAAACCTCCTTTACCCTCTCTCTCCAACCTTTCCTAGGCCGACCCCTACCCCACCTTCCTTCCACTACAGACTGATACACTCTTGAAGTCATTCTGTTTCGCTCCATTCTCTTTACATGTCCGAACCACCTCAACAACCCTTCCTCAGCCCTCTAGACAACAGTTTTGGTAATCCCGCACCTCCTTCTAACTTCCAAACTACGAATTCTCTGCATTATATTCACACCACACATTGCCCTCAGACATGACATCTCCACTGCCTCCAGCCTTCTCCTCGCTGCAACATTCATCACCCATGCTTCACACCCATATAAGAGCGTTGGTAAAACTATACTCTCATACATTCCTCTCTTTGCCTCCAAGGACAAAGTTCTTTGTCTCCACAGACTCCTAAGTGCACCACTCACTCTTTTCCCCTCATCAATTCTATGATTCACCTCATCTTTCATAGACCCATCCGCTGACACGTCCACTCCCAAATATCTGAATACATTCACCTCCTCCATACTCTCTCCCTCCAATCTGATATTCAATCTTTCATCACCTAATCTTTTTGTTATCCTCATAACCTTATTCTTTCCTGTATTCACCTTTAATTTTCTTCTTTTGCACACCCTACCAAATTCATCCACCAATCTCTGCAACTTCTCTTCAGAATCTCCCAAGAGCACAGTGTCATCAGCAAAGAGCAGCTGTGACAACTCCCACTTTGTGTGTGATTCTTTATCTTTTAACTCCACGCCTCTTGCCAAGACCCTCGCATTTACTTCTCTTACAACCCCATCTATAAATATATTAAACAACCACGGTGACATCACACATCCTTGTCTAAGGCCTACTTTTACTGGGAAATAATTTCCCTCTTTCCTACATACTCTAACTTGAGCCTCACTATCCTCGTAAAAACTCTTCACTGCTTTCAGTAACCTACCTCCTACACCATACACTTGCAACATCTGCCACATTGCCCCCCTATCCACCCTGTCATACGCCTTTTCCAAATCCATAAATGCCACAAAGACCTCTTTAGCCTTATCTAAATACTGTTCACTTATATGTTTCACTGTAAACACCTGGTCCACACACCCCCTACCTTTCCTAAAGCCTCCTTGTTCATCTGCTATCCTATTCTCAGTCTTGCTCTTAATTCTTTCAATAATAACTCTACCATACACTTTACCAGGTATACTCAGCAGACTTATCCCCCTATAATTTTTGCACTCTCTTTTATCCCCTTTGCCTTTATACAAAGGAACTATGCATGCTCTCTGCCAATCCCTAGGTACCTTACCCTCTTCCATACATTTATTAAATAATTGCACCAACCACTCCAAAACTATATCCCCACCTGCTTTTAACATTTCTATCTTTATCCCATCAATCCCGGCTGCCTTACCCCCTTTCATTTTACCTACTGCCTCACGAACTTCCCCCACACTCACAACTGGCTCTTCCTCACTCCTACAAGATGTTATATATATATATATATATATATATATATATATATATATATATATATATATATATATATATATATATATATATATATATATATATATATATAATCGAGAGACAGAATGTAATGTGACACTTGCAAAACTCGCAGACAATCTGTATTTTGAAAATAGGGAAGAAACAGTATTTAAAATTCCTATCCTGCGCATCACTGGATAAATGTCGGCACTGACTCCAGGACTATTATTTGTTAACAGTAAGAGTACTATATAATTCAAAGGGGATTGATTGATAATTAAACTTTTCTGCATATAAAAAACGAAGTAATTGGAACAGCATTTTTCGTTGCAAGTATCTCCCAGTTTCAAGTATCTCGCTGCAGTAGGACTTAATCAATATATCCACTGGCATTTAATTACGTGTTATGATTTTCAAGTGTATAACCCAGTATTCAAGTTTAAAAGACTCGTTTAGACACATATTTCTACAATCCACGCGCAACAACAGCCTATCATGATCACGACGTTCATCATACATGTCATGTCACACTGCCTCGTGGAGGACGTCTTGTGGTGGCCTCTTAGTTCTTAATGGTAATATCTGTCGCCTTTCCGGTGATGGTGGTTCTGCTGTCCAGAGTAAAGGGCCCAGAGGTCTGACCTGTATTTCATCGTTTTTAATAATGAAACAATACTGTATAATCACTACGTCAGGAATGACAATGTCAGAAGATCTCACATTGAAATATCATGACAGTGATGTTATTAGAAGTGCAAGGAAGGTGATGGGTTGGATAACTAGAACTTTCAAAATAAAGATGCTAAGCTATCGATATTATTACAGCCAAAGTTAAGCGCTAAATCCACAAGGGTCATACATCGCTTCAGGGTGGGATGTGCTACGATCACAGACCAGTGAGGGTTAGAGGTATGTAAGAGGCAGTCAGTAAGGGTAGTGGGGAGCGCTAAAGGGAAAATATAATCAAAGTTGGTGTAATAAAACAGGTAATGGCAAAAAGTTAGAGAGGAAATTTGTATCAAAGTGAGGCTGTTGCCGAGGTCAGATAAAGTAAGTGCGTTAGAGAGGTGACGACGCTGGAGGTTAGCTCTTCGTACTCCCTGACAGACAGAACCGTCTATTAAAATATGTGAACTGACAATAAAACTTAACAATTCTCAGAGCACCGCTGAGCACTTCTCCACGAGATACCCATGAATAAGACTCACGAAATCGTAATGACACGATTGCAAACAAACCATACCCCGGCCGGGATTGAACCCGGGTTCAATCCCGGCCGGGGTATGGTTTCCCATGAATAAGGTTGTAACCCCTACATAGCTTTAGTACACTTCCTTTTCTTGATTTAAAATAAATGTAATTAATAATAAAATTAATAATTATTATAATGAGAACTTTACATGGTTAGAGTGACACCTGACTGTTTACCCAACAAACCCATTATGGGTTTTTATCCATACTTCAGCAGAATGGTAGGTGAGAAATATTTAATTTTAATTATAAATATTAGAACTCCGTGTGAGACTGTATTCCCATAAGTGCTGATGATGGCCAGGTCTCTCTCACCAGTGGCGCTAGTATAAACATTCAACTACAGTGAGTGGTATGAAGATATCGTCAAGTCTTCCACTAGGTAACTATAATACAGCGTAGAATGGAGCGGCAACATGTTATGGACGTATCTTTTCTTTTAAGCAATAATATTTTTTTTTCAGGTTTGGCTGCAAATGATCCTCTGTGTGGTCGTTGTGATGGTGGTACCCGCAGCAGGAGACCCTGTTAGCCTTCCTCAGGATGTCCACTCCAACACCATCTTTACCTCACCTACTTCTGAACATTTTTTATCTTCCAACGGCCCTTCCTCAGACACAAAAACGCATAATACCTACTTTTCCAACTCCGACACATACCTGCAACGCACCCACCTCAACCCCTCCTTCTCTGACACAAATCAACAGAGCACAATCCTTCACTCCTTTTCCGACACACACCAACACAATATCCATCTTCACCATTCTGAGATAGACCAACATAACATCCACATTCACTCATCCTCCGACACAAATCAGCACAGCACCTACTCAGACAGCTCAAACACGTACCGACACAGCACCCACCTTCTCGATACTCATAAAGACACCATCACCTACATGAGTGATGACATCCTCCAGAATTTACCAGTAGTCGCCATCGCTGAGAGGTGAGTAACCGAGCTTCAGGTTCTTCATACAATTATTTAAATTAACAATCACATTAAATTCATGTAGAACATCTCAAATCATACGATGTCTATATTACTTATTTTATTTTCTCTTTCCATACATTCCAGTTTTTGTCACTGACTCAATCCCATCAATATGGTGGTATTTACACGTGTTTCCTTATTATTGTGGTCATAACTAGGACCTTATGATATTAGGTGCATTCACAACTCAGTTCTGGTGACACCAACTACCGGAGAATTGACTCTTTATTTTATCTTTCTTTTTAGTTTTATTTTTCACATTAGTTGCACTTTTGTCAGAGAGGTTGAACAAGAGGTCTGGAGTTTTGAGATTATCTGTCCGCCGGTTCAAACCCCACCCGTGGTATGGTTTATTTGGCAATCAAATTTGATCTTTCAAACATAAAACAGTTTTAGATACGCCTTATGAATTTTGAGGAGAGCAAACCAATAAAAAATAGTGATTGGTCGGGATATAGATAAGAGGAGGCAAGATATAAGAAAGTGGTATCAGTGGGGCTAGAAAATCCATAAAATAAATTAAATAAGTATTCAGTTAACCAGAGGATTTCAACTAGACTGTGACAGTAAAGGTCGAATATTCATCTCTATGTGGGTGCAGTCTGGTCGCTGTCTATTTTTTGTCTCGCCCAACTTTATGTACAGAATCATTCACGCGATACTTTTGAGTGCCAGGAGATGAGTAGGGGCAGCCTTGACAGAATAATTAGAAAGTCAAAAAGATAACTTAATAATTAGGATTAATTTTCAACTACATGGGCAGTGCTGAGTATACTGTGTTTTTTTTTTTTAACATCTCATGTGCACTAGTAAATATTATAATGGTAAAATGTTAGGCAGGCAGATACACACACACACACACACACACACACATATACACACACACACTCGAATTTAATCCTGCCAAATGCAAAGTCATGAAGATAGGGGAAGGGCACAGAAGACCACAGACAGAGTATAGGCTAGGTGGCCAAAGACTGCAAACCTCACTCAAGGAGAAAGATCTTGGGGTGAGTATAACACCGAGCATGTCTCCGGAAGCACACATCAATCAGATAACTGCTGCAGCATATGGGCGCCTGGCAAACCTGAGAACAGCATTCCGACACCTTAGTAAGGAATCATTCAAGACACTGTACACCGTGTATGTCAGGCCCATACTGGAGTATGCAGCACCTGTTTGGAACCCGCACTTGATAAAGCACGTCAAGAAACTAGAGAAAGTACAAAGGTTTGCAACAAGGTTAGTTCCAGAGCTAAGGGGAATGTCCTATGAAGAAAGATTAAGGGAAATCGGCCTGACGACACTGGAGGACAGGAGGGTCAGGGGAGACATGATAACGACATATAAAATACTGCGTGGAATAGACAAGGTGGACAAGGACCAACCACACACACACACACACACACACACACACACATACACACAAGGAGACAGAAAAGAGGCACTAAACTATAGACCTGTGTCATTGACGTGTATAGTATGCAAAGTTATGGAGAAGATTGCTGTATAGTCCTTGTGGCTTAGCGCTTCTTTTTGATTATAATAATAATAATAATATGGAGAAGATTATCAGGAGGAGAGTGGTGGAGCACCTGGAACGGAACAAGAGTATAAATGCCAACCAGCACGGATTCATGGAAGGCAGCTCCTGTGTCACAAACCTTCTGGAGTTTTATGATAAAATAACAGAAGTAAGACACGAGAGAGAGGGGTGGGTTGATTGCATCTTCTTGGACTGCAAGAAGGCCTTTGACACAGTTCCTCACAAGAGATTAGTGCAGAAGCTAGAGCATCAGGTGCATATAACAGGAAGGGCACTGCAGTGGATCAGAGAATACCTGACAGGGAGGCAACAACGAGTCATGGTACGTAATGATGTATCACAGTGGGCACCTGTGACGAGCGGGGTCCCACAGGGGTCGGTCCTAGGACCAGTGCTATTTTTGGTATATGTGAACGACATGATGGAATGGTTAGACTCAGAAGTGTCCCTGTTTTCTGATGATGTGAAGTTAATGAGGAGAATTAAATCTGATGAGGACCAGGCAGGACTTCAAAGAGACATGGACAGACTGGACACCTGGTCCAGCAAATGGCTTCTCGAATTTAATCCTGGCAAATGCAAAGTCATGAAGATAGGGGAAGGGCACAGAAGACCACAGACAGAGTATAGGCTAGGTGGCCAAAGACTGCAAACCTCACTCAAGGAGAAAGATCTTGGGGTGAGTATAACACCGAGCATGTCTCCGGAAGCACACATCAATCAGATAACTGCTGCAGCATATGGGTGCCTGGCAAACCTGAGAACAGCATTCCGATACCTTAGTAAGGAATCGTTCAAGACACTGTACACCGTGTATGTCAGGCCCATACTGGAGTATGCAGCACCTGTTTGGAACCCGCACTTGATAAAGCACGACAAGAAACTAGAGAAAGTACAAAGGTTTGCGACGAGGTTAGTTCCAGAGCTAAGGGGAATGTCCTATGAAGAAAGATTAAGGGAAATCGGCCTGACGACACTGGAGGACAGGAGGGTCAGGGGAGACATGATAACGACATATAAAATACTGCGTGGAATAGACAAGGTGGACAAAGACAGGATGTTCCAGGGAGGGGACACAGAAACAAGAGGCCATAATTGGAAGTTGAAGACACAAATGAGTCAGAGAGATATTAGGAAGTATTTTTTCAGTCATAGTTGTCAGGCAGTGGAATAGCCTAGAAAATGACGTAGTGGAGGCAGGATCCATACACAGTTTTAAGACGAGGTTTGATAAAGCTCATGGAGCGGGGAGAGAGAGGGCCCAGTAGCAACCGGTGAAGAGGAGGGGCCAGGAGCTAAGACTCGACCTCTGCAACCACAAATAGGTGAGTACAAATAGATGAGTACACACACAAAAGCACGCACGCGCACACACTGGTCAGACGAAGACCAGGTAGAACTACAAAGGGATCTGGATAGGCTGCAGTCCTGGTCCAGAAACTGGCTCCTGAAGTTCAGCCCCACCAAGTGCAAAATTATGAAAATTGTGGAAGGGCAAAGAAGACCGCAGATGGACTACAGTCTAGGGGGCCAGAGACTACAAACCTCGCTCGAGGAAAAGGATCTTGGCATGAGTATTATACTGGGCACATCTCCTGAGGTGCACACTAACCAAAAAACTGCTGCAGCATACGGGTGCCTAGCAAACCTAAAAATAGCATTCCGACATTTCAATAAGAAACCATTCAGGATCCTGTACACCGTGTACGTCAGGCCTATATTGAAGTATGCAGCACCAGTTTGGAACCAAAACCTAGCAAAGCATGTAAGGTGTAAGGACATTATAGAAAGTGCAAAGGTTTGCAACAAGACTAGTCCCGGAATTAAGGGGCATTTCCTACGAGGAGAGGTTAAGGGAAATCGACCTGACGACACTGGAGGACAGGAGAGATAGGGAAGATATGATAACGACATATAAAATACTGAGAGGAATTGACAAGATGGACAGACAGGATGTTCCAGAGATGGGACACAGCAACAAGGGATCACAATTGGATGTTGAAGACTCAGATGAATCACAGGGATGTTAGGAAGTATTTCTTCAGTCACAGAGTTGTCAGGAATTGGAATAGTCTGGGAAGTGATGTAGTGGAAGCAGGATCCATACATAGCTTTAAGAGGTATGATAAATCTCATTGAGCAGGAAGAGTGACCTAGTAGCGACGACCAGTGAAGAAGCAGGGCCAGGAGCTGTGAATCGACCCCTGCAACCATAACTAGGTGACTACAAGTAGGTGAGTACACACACTTATGCACACACCTCTGCACAAAGTTTACAGACTATGAAACTAGGGCCTCCTAGCAGGATAAAACAAAAACAAAATGGGCTCTCAGAAGGGAAGATGTAGAGACAAAGGAACCGAGGATGGATGATCTGAGAAGGAAGAATAGACAGGAAGGCTCAAGAACAAAATGGAACAAGAATGGGGAAAAAAGGCTGAACAAACTTTGCAGTACAGTGGTGGAGAAGATATCTGAAGAGAGTAATAAGTGGAAGCTATGAGCTGGGGCTGCTGAGGCAAACATACAGAGACTGGAGGAAGAGCTGGAATTGCCTAAGCAAGATGTAAAAATGAGGACTGAAAGGAGCAAGGTGGTGGAAAGAAAAATATCAGCAGACAGCGAGGGGACTGAAAGAGGGGAAGGAGCTAAGAAGTCTCTTGTATAAGTAATATCAGGACACTGGTGCCTGGAAGATAAGGGAAACAACAAAGGAGATGTGTAAATCGAATCCAGAGATATGGATGGAAAATTAACGGGAAAAAGAGAGGGAGAGGTCAGTAATTATTCATGGGCTTCAAGAGGCTCAAGGGACGACCTATAATGAAAGAAGACATTCGGAAGAAAGAGATTGAGAGCATTATTGCATTAATAGGTGAGGACATGTCCCAGGTAACAAATTTTTACTAGGGGGTATTTGAGGAAAAAAAATCGCCCAGTCAAATTGACATTCAAGACAAAAGTAGGATGGAACATGATGCTACAACAGAAACCATTGTTAAGGCCACTGTTAGGCCTTCTTTATCATTCATATTTTATAATATGTAAACCACAAATTGTAATTAATATTCTATATTATGTAAACCCCACATTGTAATCTTTACAGAGAAATAAAAATTTCAATTTCAAAGGACTCCTGAGAATATCAGCGAGTGTACCTTGACTGAGACAGAACAGAAGAAGAACGGGAACTAAGAGATTAAGAAGACACCAGTGGAAAGAAAGATACAGGGAAGGCATCGACAGACAGGAAAGCTCAGCCTGAGGAGAAATACCAAACAAATGCTCACGAACCCCCTCAACCCTTACTACCCCATACCAACCAAACACAATAGCCAGAAGCAAACCACACTCCACAGCCTCTATACTCCACAGCACTAATACCATCAAAGCAGCCTTTCATAATATCCCGCCCTGCCTTCCACATCCCCAGTCCACACCTACCCCTACCTCCTCTCAAAATACAGTCCAGGAAAGGAAGTAGTTTGGTATCTGTATTTGGTATGCAAATTCCATTATATCATATCTTAGTCTGACCGAATTTTTCATAAATGCCATATCACGTATTATGTTACTACTACAATATCAGTGTTTTTGGGCTGGCTGTCTTCTATATACAATATTCAGATCTTTATGGCTATGGGTGCTGGTATACCTGGGGGCACATCCTGCCTCACGCCTCTCTGCTTCATTCCAGCAAAGACGCTTCCTGTGATCGTATTTGCTGGGACCGCCTCCTCTTTTCTGCAACATTGCAAGCTCCTGATTGTTGATTGCAACACGAAAGGCCTAGAGCTAAGTTTGTTTTGCATGCATGCAATATATATATATATATATATATATATATATATATATATATATATATATATATATATATATATACATACACATCAGAATTTAGTTAAAAATTACTTTTGGTTAAGTTAGGTCAGGTAAAGTTTCTAATTTAAGTTAGGTTAAAAAATATTTTTTTTACATCATTGCCATTGAAAATATATTTCATTGTCTGCAGTATTTACTGTATGAATAGTACAATTTTAAGGAATTTGTCTTATTTTGCAAGTTCGACTTATTAGGCACTACATTATATATTATTTATTTCCGTAGATATGATAGTGAAGGTAGGTTGACGCCCAACAAGTATCAGGTGACTGTGAGTGGTTCACGCGAGGAAGAAATCAGAGGAAGAGCTGACAGTGTTTGCTTTAAGGTGAACAGTAGATTCTACAAGGGCAAACGTTGTGTCGGTATCTACGACGCCCTGGCTATCACTACGCTTGCCGTTGTAGCGAAAATAAGTTTACTCATCCTTAAAGAGGCTTTCTGCCCACCCACCGTCGTCGAGGTCACTAACAACTTTATTGTAACAGAAACTTTAACTGTGAGTGCAGCAGCAGGACGCGCTATTGCAGCCAAAATGGGACGTAAAGGAGGTGAAAGTGAAACAACAGCAACAGCAACAACAACAACAGTGACTTCGATAAGGACAACGACAGTGGTGGAACCCGAGACGATCACGACAAGCACAGTGTATGAACCGAAGGCTTTCTTTTGCAAAAACCTCGCATATTTCCTTTAAATTTGAGTCCCACTTCGATGATCCATTTGTAAAAATCTTCCACATGGAAAATTTCACACTTTTGTTAGCACTCTAAATATTCACGATCCATTTGTTAAAAGTCTGCCACTGGAACATTTGACAACTTTGTTAAAACACTAACTATGTTGGTTGAATTGTCCTAGATTACAAGACATCCTCTGCGTTAGGCTCCACTAAAGACTCTTAGTGACCATAACGTATATGATCAAAGACAACACCGCCCATGAACCAGTTGACTAACAAAATTAACATTTCACAAATTCATACTAAATTAACGCTTTATGGTGATAATAAAATAAATAATTATATGAGGGATGATACAGGAAGTGATGACAACAGTTTGTTAGATTATGTATTGGTTAATTCAAGGCTGGTGGGTAGACTTGATGTGCATGCTTATGGAGACATAAGATCGTTTTTAGTTGTAGCTAAAGTGGGAGTAAAAGGCAGATGTGATACAAGGAGAATGGTATCAGAAAGTAAGAGGTGACAGTTTATAAACTAGAGGAAGAGGCAGTTAGAGTAAGATGTAAGCAACTATTAGTAGAAAGTTGATCTAGTGGGAATATCGGCAATGAGGTAGAAGAGGTATGCGGTAGATTTAAAAATGCAGTGTTGGTGTTCAGCAAAAGTTTGTGGATACAGGAGGGTGGGTGTGGGAAGGAAGAGGAGCGACTGGTGCAATGATAAGAGAGAAAAAAGTTAACAGATGAGATATACAAAGGGTTGAGAATGACTTAGTGTATAAATCTGGAGTGGAAGGAAAACGGGGTGCAGGGTAGGGATCGTCCTAGGAAAAGCTGAAGGGAGGAGGTAAAGGAGGTTTTGTGTGTAAGGGGCTTAGACTTCCGGCAAGCGTGCGTGATCGTGTTAGGAGCGAGTGGAGGCAAATGGTTTTTATGACTACTTTTTATGACTACTATTGGAGTGTGAGCAAAGTAACATTTATAAAGGGATTCAGGGAAACCGGTTAGCCGGATTTGAGTCCTGGAGGTGAGGTACAGCGACTGCGCTCTGAAGGAGAGGTGAAAATATATTGCCGTTTTTGAATTGTAGTTTAGACACGCTTCTGGCAAAACAGTGATGGAGTGAGTGATGAAAGTGTTTCTTCTTTTATTACTTTTTTCAACAAAACAAATAATATTGATATTAATAATAATTCCCAACCAGCTTCATCCAGCGTTCGGAGTTCCTAACACAATTTAATGCTCTGTATTCCTGTTTAAAAATAAGTTTCGTCGGATTTGGTTTCTCTGATCACCATAAGTGGCAAGAGAAAAACCAAACTGAAACAATACAAAACCCACCAGTTGACGATCAATATTAAAACAATTGCTTAATAATCCTATGCAATAGTTTTGTTATAGAAGTTAGACTGACCTGACATAGTGACTTTGTTTTTGTTGAACTCTGATAATAGTGGGAAGACCTCGTGTTAGCAGTTGTCCGCTTATAATTAACGCTTCACAATTTTCTTGTTTATATTCTCTAGGTATACATATATATTGTAATATCGTGCCTGTAGAGTTAATATATCAAATAGATCTATTAAAGTTTTAACTTGTAAATATTGAAGATCACATGAAAGTATATACTGCAGTTGTAGCTTCAGGAAACTCTCCTGTGATGACTATATTCACTGTGATTACATAGGCCTGACTCGTAAGAGACGTACGCGTTTAATTTTTATTAATCTCGTCTCTGATTAGGGGTTCCTCAGGCTCTACCTGTATATTAGTTACAGTTATACATTTCGAAATATAAGATAATAGGGTGTGAGGTGGATGACAGAGATTATAACATTCCCGAGTAGCATTGCATTTGTATACTTTATAATATAACTTTGTATAATTAGTGGTTGTTCTTGTATACCTGTAATGGATGCATCAGCCGTGCATGCTGGACTCACCTCCAAGGTTTTATTTATTTTTTCTGAGCAACGTTTGTTAACAATGTAAATATGTTTTTGGCGTAAATTTTTAATGTATTGTTCTTAAAAAAAATTAAAAAGTCAACGTATTCATAAAGGAATTTGATGATTTCCTGCAAGAGGTTTCAGATCACTCGGTTTATGATGGTTATGTAGGTCATTCTGGCAACAGTGTCATTCATACATGTTTAGAGCTCAACATTGCTTTTTTTTTTTTTGGCTGCTTCGTTACAGGACCCATCGAGGGCGATATTTGCAATTTTCTTGTAATTAAATATTCATCATAGGTAGTTTAACCTAACCTAAAGTAAAGAATATAAAGTCTAAGGGAAAAGTGGAAGTGTTAATGAGCTGTCCTAGTATAACGACCTGAGAACCAAGCTGGTCAGGCAGTCAACTAAGCTGGCAGTATCATTACGATTTCTTGAGTCATGATGACGGCTTTGGGCGGACTTGTGCTAGAGTTCGGCACTCCCACGCTGGCGGAAGATTCATCTGTAAAAACTTGCATTTGTGGTCACAGTGGTTTCTATGCTAACCTTCCCATAGTATATAAATATACCTAGTTGGATGAATCTTATTGTAGCCAGCTGGTCCAGTGGTTAAGGCGTCGGTCTAGAATTTTATGACTCACCCCGAGTTCAGTCCCCACCTGTACCACTTTTTTTTCCGGCAGGGTAAAAAGACTATAGAAACAGGTCACAGGAATACCACAAGAGAATCAGCTGAAATTTCCAGCAATGTGTTAAGAGGCATCTCGTGATTTTGACTTTATTATTATTATTATTATTATTATTAAAGATTCACCGGTATTCTCCCGGCCCGGGCCTTTTCCAAGTGGTGGCCCGGCCTTGGCTCCTGTCTTGGGAGTGTCTGAGACCTAAGTCTCCCATGGGAGGAGGCACAAGTACCTCCTCATCTTTGGGACCAACTGTCCCCAGGCCTAGCCACATTCCCCGCCCTCACGGGGCTCGTAGGGAGAACCTAGGCCTCTCTGGTCTGCCATACCCGCCCCAAGGGGGCTAATGGGAATGACAGTCTTGTGAGCTGAAAGCTCTGGCTCAGGCACCTACCCTGCCCTAGAAGGGCTGGGCATGTTTAGTTTAATATGTTTATTATGCACCCCATACCCATCCTGTGGGCGGTAGTCAAAAGATTACAGAGGTACATAATTGGTCCAAAGTTTTGATAGCTGAGCAAGTTACAGAGGTAATGAACTCACAATTTACAAAGGTAATGAACTCACAATTTACAAAGGTAATGAACTCACAATTTACAAAGGTAATGAACTCACAATTTACAAAGGTAATGAACTCACAATTTACAAAGATAATGAACTCCAGGTAGGTTTGGTCACAATCATGACAAGTTACAAAGGTATTTACAGATTACAGAGGTACGTATTGGGTCCAGGGACTGGGCCCCCAAAGTTTTGATAGCTGAACTAGGTACAAAGGTAATGAGCTCACAAGTTACAAAGGTAATGAATTCTGTAGAATGGTTACTTACGTTTATACATGGCTACAATCATGAACAAATTATAGAGTAATGAGCAATTCACACTTCCACACCCAGTCACAACTGTAATGAGTTATTGGTGCAAATATTGATTGTTGAGTCTCACACACACACACACAAACACACACTCACACTCACACTCACACTCACACACACACACACACACACACACACACACACACACACACACACACATACACACACACACACACACACTTTAGTTTAATATCTTTATTATGCACCCCATACCAATCCTGTGGGCGGTAGTCAAAAGATTACAAAGGTACATAATGGGTCCAGTGACTGGACCCCAAAGTTATGATAGCTGAACTAGTTACAAAGGTAATGAACTCCAGGTAGATCTGGTCACAATCATGGCAAGTTACAGAGGTAATGAATCAGCTTCACTCTTATACACGGTTACAGTCATGAGCAAATTACAAAGTAATGAACCACTGATACGTCCACACCTGGTCACAATTGTAATGAGTTATAAATACAAATATTAAGTGGATCATACACCCACACTAGCGCGCGCGCGCACATACACACACGAGGGAGCACGCACGGACATGTGCACACGAGCGTACAAATATATGCATACACACAAGGACGCACACCCACACACACACACACACACACACACACACACCAACACCCACACACACACCCTCACACACACCCACACACACACCCTCACACACACCCTCACACACACCCTCACACACACCCACACACACACCCTCACACACACCCACACACACACACCCACACACGCACACACACACACCCACACACACACACACACCCTCACACACACCCTCACACACACCCTCACACACACCCACACACACACCCTCACACACACCCACACACACACACACACACACACACACACACACACACACACACACACACACACACACACACACACACACACACACACACACACACACACATGGTAATGCTTTATTTAAAGCTAGCAAAGTCAGGGTATTTCTCCAGAATGGTCTGCAATATACCACTGTGGATAAAATACTTTGCCATTTCTTGAACATTTCTGAGTGAGTTGTTTCTAAATTCATTAATTTGATCACACTCCAGTACATAATGACGCAAGGTGTGACAATAGTCCATCTGGCAAAGTTTACATTTCGTTTGGTCTACATCTGGTGGTGGTGATTTAACCTGCCAAAGATACTTGTAACCCAGCCGGAGCCGGGCAGTAGTGACATCCAAGAGTCTGCTTATCTTGTTGGATGCACCATAGACATGTGGCTCCTCCTGCATGATGGAATGATGATAGATGGACTGACTTGTGTCAATCTCCCTAAGTCTTAAGTCAATAAAGTTCATTTGAAGTTCTTTTCGTATTATTGTTCTCAAACTTCTAACTGACAACCCAAGATTGTAATCTACCCCCTCTTTGAAAGCATACAGCTTAGCCAATTTATCAGTTCTATCATGCATCTGAAGACCAATGTGAGATGGAATCCACAGCATGTGCACTCTGACTCCACTGTCCACAATCTTAGCATATCTATGTCTGGCTTCTGACACAAGCATGCCACAATTTATACTTAATGAGTTGAGAGCATTTTTGGATGACAGAGAATCAGTTACAATTAAAGTGTCAACCTTAGATACATGAACACATTTGAGTGCAAGGAGTATGGCAAACAGTTCTGTTTGAAGGGTAGAGGCCCAGTTATTGATGCGTGCTCCAATTTCTTTATGAGAGCCATCACTCTGTGTGACAACAGCAGCACTACCAGCTGCACCAGTGGACTGGTGAACAGAACCATCGACGTAAATAATTTGTGAAAGAGTGTTCTGTGTGACTAGGTTATCAATACAGCTTAAGGCATCATATTTGGCTTCAAGACGAAGCTGTGGTTGTGATTTAAGAAGAGTTTTGGGGGGAAATGGAGGAATGGTAGTTTGAAATGGGGTAATATCCCATGGAGCAGGGAAATGTCTCTGTTGTCTAACTTGATATAGATCATGTAGCTGGTTCATGCGGAGGTCGGTTCCAGTTTTTTCGATCCATCTGGAAGGATGTTCACCAGTGCTGAGGAAAGTTTGGAGGGCTTTTGTGCAGGGGTTTGAATGGGCTAGCCTAAGCATATTGACCCCAATAAGGATATTTCTTTCAGTAACACGATCTCTAATGCTTGGAATATTAAGTTCTTTCCGCATATTTAAAATTTTGGCAGTACGAGGGCATCCTAGGATGATCCTCATTGCTTCGTTTTGCAGTTTTTCCAGCCCTCCAAGCTTCCAGTCAGACACGAGTGCAAGTAGTGGCGCCGCATAATCAACCAATGATCTAATATAAGCAAGATACATCATTTTCACAATTTTAACATTAGCACCATACCTGGGATGAAAACCTGCCACAACTCTAAGTGCTCTCAGCCTTTCTTTGTATTGGCGACAAAGTCTCGTTACAACAGGTCCAAGTAGTGGAACCTCAAAGCCTAGATACCTGTATCTGCATGGTGTCGATGATTTTGACTTTAAAAGTAGTATGTTTAACTCTGATTTCAAATCAAATTATAGTATTTTGATCCTGAACTATACAAGGAAATCGTTTTAAACGTTTTTAAAATCGAGCTCAGAGTGCCTTCGGTTATGAAGATAATGTGATATTCTGTCTCATAAGTAGGAAGAATCACAGGTCAGTTTCAAAGTTGTTGACTTACTGATGAATATTACCATACAGCAGAGAAACCCAAGGGAATCGGATATGAAATATAATACTGTATTCTAAAATTTAATGTGTTGATTGTGAATACCGAGGCTCTGCTCAACATCATTTTTCACACATGATACACGGAAACAAAAAGATCACTGACTAAAACTGTGCAAGTGCCAGAGATCTTCGCAATTAGGTACTTGAGCTCCATCCTCCCTGTATGGGAAGTTGAGCTGCGACATTCCTGTTCCTTATGTTCATTAGTCTTTGGAACTGACTTGTTTATGTAATTAAGGGCTTCCATCCCACGGTTATTTAACTCCCTCTCCATTTCGCGCGAGATCCATTCCAGAAAAAACTGATTCCTACGAAAAAACGCGGTAAGTCCACACCTTACTTAGTCTCGTAAATTTCCATATGTGAGTGCCTGTGGAAGAGTGCTCGCAAGCTAGCTTAGGCTTTGGAGCTTACGTACTTAGCTGCAAATACCTATCTAGAGACTTATTTTTCTTTCCGGCAGTTGAGCACCATCTCTCGGTCCAGTCTATCGCCTTGTTTGACCCACTTCCGTAAAGCGGCACTGCCGGATCTATTTTTTTTAAACTAACGTACAGACTCCAGCTCCTTAGCCTCAATTCTAAATTATGTATGCCTTGCGATGCCTCCCAACTCTCTGCCCGAAATGCTTTGCACAATCATAGACTATCTACATGCATTATCAAGTGTCACCCATTTCTGTACAATGTAGCACGTAGAAATAAATTTTGAATCTAAATTTCAACTCTGGGTTTTGTCATATTTCTTTTCGAATTCATGTATGAAGTGTCCTTCACTAACTTGATGTGCTCCGCTTGCTCAGTGCTCTTCAAATTCAAATGTTTATTTCTCTGTATAGATTATAATGTGTGGTTTACATATTATAAGATAATTATAGAATAAAGTACTTATTACAAAGAAGGCCACTAGTATGCCTAGGTATGCCTAGGCATTTCGGGCAGCCTAATATCCTGATATCCTCTTATCCTGATAGTGTTCCACCTGTAGATGTCTTTAACTTATCTGGGACTTCAGAATGTGTCAACAGTTGAGTTCGTCAACTTTCCTACAACTGAGGTTAGGCTGAGTAGTCTAAAATTTGAAATTAAAGGTCTGGCTTCAGTCTGTCTAGTTGTCTGACGACCATATCACTAGTGACTGATACCGTATAATTTATTTTCTCTCTGACCAATATAATTATCGGTTTCTGAGGCTTTCTTTATATCCTATTGTAAAAAAAAAAAGAAAAAAAACAGGAAATAAGTGTTGAAAACGGTGAACACTTTGTCACTGTCACTGACAGTAAGTTGACCTGAGAAACATTTAAGTGTACCTGGAGATATCTGGACCTGTATTTTCCCTAACCTTGCTCCTATATGCCTGAAAGAATCCCTTTGAGCTGGTCTTTCACTCTCCTTGATTTCATATTCTCTTTTGGCTTTCCTTACTTCATTATTGACGTCTCTCTTAGGTGGCCTGGTGGCTAAAGCTCTCGCTTCACACACGGAGGGCCCGGGTTCGATTCCCGGCGGGGTGGAAACATTTCGACACGTTTCCTTACACCTGTTCACATGCCTATCTATGTCAATGACATACCTATCAGTGTCAAGTGCAAACTCCTACTGTATGCAGATGACAGTGCCCTGCTAGTGACAGGTAAAGACCCACAAGATATAGCTAATGTTTTAACACTGGAACTGGAGTCCTGCAGCAAATGGTTATTAGACAACAAACTATCATTACACCTCGGGAAAACTGAAGCCGTTCTCTTCGGCACGAAACATAAACTGAGAAGGGTAAATAATTTTAATGTCCAGTGTAATGGGGAGCCCATCACTTTGGTTTCATCAGTAAAATATCTGGGAATCCCCTTTGACCCATGCATGTCAGGAGAATTGATAGGGAACAGTGTAGTAAAGAAAGCGAATGCCAGACTGAAGTTCCTGTATAGACAAGCACAGTGTCTACCTACTGAGGCTCGCAGGACCCTATGTCTAGCCCTTATACAATGCCATATGGATTACGCTTGCTCTTCATGGTACTCTGCCTTGACAAAAAAACTGAAAGATAGACTGCAAATCACCCAGAACAAAATCGTAAGATTCATCCTGGACCTGGGACCAAGAGAACATGTAGGCCAGAATGAATTACAGCAGTTGGATATGCTGAATGTTGAAGACAAGAGTAAAACAACTGAAGCTAAATCATGTTTATAAAATTGCTCACAAACAGTGTCCAGAATATCTTGCTGTCAATTTTGTCAAGGTTGGGAACCAAAGCAATCATAGTACTAGGGGGAGAGAGCACAACTTTGTAGTACCCACAGTCAGTGGCCAGGCTTCAAACACCTTTTATTGTACAGCAATAAAGGAATGGAACAGACTACCCGCACATGTCAAAGCCAGTCATAGCATGAACCAGTTCAAGAAGACTGCCAAAAGGTGTCTGATGAATGAAGCTACAGAAAGGGAGGGGAATGATTTTCTATTTTTTAGCTAACATACATGTAAATTTTACCTTATTCCTAGTAATGACCCTCGTATTGTAGATAGTCTTAATGACCCTCGTGTAGTAGATAGTCTTTTTAGTATGATAATAAGATGTTATCTTCATTATAGAATAATAAGAAAATATTATAACCTTTATATTATAATAATAAGGTAAAAGGACCCCAATGGAAATAAGTCACTCTGTCTGACTTTTTTGGGTTATCCCAGGTTCTCTACACATGTGCTGCTATGTATGAAACTGTATTTGTGTATACCTGAATAAACTTGCTTACTTATTCACCTAGCAGCAAATAGGTACCTGGATGTTAGTCGACTGGTGTGGGTTGCATCCTGGGGGACAAGCTTAAGGACCACAATGGAAATAAGACAGACAGTCCTCGATGACCCACTGACTTCTTGGGTTATCCTGGGTGGCTAACCCTCCAGGGTTAAAAATCCGAACGAAATCTGAGCTTATCTTATTTGATTCTCCTGCAAATACTTCTCTTTACACCCAAGTGATGTTATAGTTTATTGTCTGTTCATTAAGGGTAATTTATCAACACTATATATTCGACTCTTCAACTCTCTTTTATATATTATAATGTATTATTTATTCAAGGCAATTACTTTCTTCAAGGTTAAAAAAAAATATTAAAATTTTTTTTAAGATTCAAAGAAAAAATTTCAATTTATTCTATGCATTAGACAGGTTTGAAGCCTGTCTAATGCATAATGATAATTAAAGGTGAAATTAACGTTTACGTTCAAAAATACTTTAAACTCTAAGATAGTTTTCCTGTCAGGTTTAATGCATTATTTAAATAGTTAATTTATCTAAGAATACCACACAAGAATTTATGTTTGTTTGGCCGAGTCTGGTTAAAATGCAACACACATTGCATACACTGGAACTGGGACCACAAGAAACATTACCAGCAGACTTACCACGCAGAGGGAGTAAAGTGTGTGCTTAACAACAAGGTAACTCAAATTAACTCAAATGAAACCGGTTTGCGATAGTTACTGGTAAAGTGGTGGTGGCGGGTGCCAACTAGTAGTCACTTTTACGAGGCTGGTGAACCTGCAGCGTCGAACGTCTCGTTGGTAAATTTCACATAATAGCGATAATAATAGCGATCTCGTATAGTGACAGGATGTGCTGTACGAGATGCAGGGAATCTATTATTGTCTCTCCTGGAGGTTAATCTTTTTTTTTTCTTTTTTTTTTTGCTGTACTTGCCACTGTGAAGTGAGAATTGCTAGTTTCACTAAGGAAGTCGTAGTGGAAGGTAAATGTACAAAATTTGTTGTTATTCTGCTTGTGTAGCCAAATTTTTGTTGTTGCTGAACCTGGTTAAGTGTTAGTGCGATATTATTTTCAAAAGAATTTGAGTCTATTGGATTTTTAGACTAAAAAATTGACAACATAACTAATATATTCGCCAATATAAAAAACTTAGGTCGTCATTAACAACTAATCACCTTGAGGTGATCAGTTGTTTACGTGCTAGATAGGTAAAACTTGTGATTTTGGCTTAAATAGCAACGCTCTTCTTGCCGAATAAGGTAAGCGAAAATTTTTGTATGCAATAATTTCGCAAAAATCATTCTGGACCTAACGTAAAAAAATATTTCATTGTGTTTATTAAATTATTGTAAATTTATCTAAAATATATTTAGTTGGATTAGGCTAAATTAAATTGCGCTTGTTATAATAAGGTTAGGTCAGTTTTCTAAGGTTCTTTTGCTACAAAATTATTAATTTTGGCATTAACATTTATGAAAAAATATATCTTTAAACGTATAAGAGAAAATTTTAGAAAGGACTTAATTTTAAATGAGTTCTTTCTAATTAACCAGTTTTACCTCTTCGGTACGACATATAACAAAAGCACAAATACATCACGAAACCATGGGAGTAAAATCAGAGCCAGAAACCTTCCAGTACAAAAACTATTCAAATATGAGGCTGAACTACTTAACTTAAAATGACAAAGAGCACTGTGTGGGGAGAGATGCTCACTCAGATGTGAGGGATGTAAGTCTGTAGTAAGGAAACGTATGAATGAGCAAATAAAATTTAGGTAAGACTTGCATTCAGCTGATGCCTGTTACTTCGACTGTTGATCAAATAGTTTCATGGCTGGGAGAATAAAACAAGTGGATGGGGGAAGGGGTGACATCAAACATACCAGTGATTCTACATTAGATAAGTTTTTAGAAGACATCAACTGTGATAACTTAAAGTTGGACTTCAAATAAGGTGCATGAATGTTATCCATCACATTGTGATGAAGAATGTGGACAAAATGTCTTCCTAATACTCCAGAAGCATTTCGATGACAAATTGATGCATATCTCTGTTCTTGATCTGTCGTTTCGTTTAATTGTTCGTGATATACTATTATGTTCAGACTCTTTGAAGATGATGATGATGATAATGATGATGTCATTGTCAGGAACGTCAGGAAAAAAAACTTGTAAGTGTGTAGAGATTGGATGCCTATGAACACGTACGAGCTTAACAAGATTATCTTAATGCACTACATAGTTGAAGTAATGTCACAAGAATAGCACTGAGTGACAAAATGATAAAAATGTCCGTAGGTGAACCACTAGTGTTATGGACTTTGTTGGAGAAGAGACGACTGCAAGGAAAGAACTGTAGACTGTTTTGGAGGCATTATACTGGTAATCGTGGCTGAGCCTGGCCTGAAAGTATATACTATGGAAGTAATATTGTGGACAGCTCGGCGATGCTAATATATGGCGTCCTTTATGTACAGCTAAAAGATTAATTCATAAGGTAGATGGCAGATGATTAAGGTTCTGGGCTGATTCTATACATAAAAACGTACAGTTGATCGTTATTTATGTGATGGATTCTGAGGAAACTTATTTACAAAGAATAAAGTGTTTAACAGAAAAGACAAACTCAGTATACTTAAATTTTTACACTATTAAATCTCAGAATTTGGAGAGAACATGAATGCTTAAGAAAAAAAATTGACTGGATAATACTAATATATGTATATATATATATATATATATATATATATATATATATATATATATATATATATATATATATATATATATATATATATATATATATATATATATATATATATATATATATATATATATATATATATATATATATATATATATATATTAATATATGTATATATATATATATTAATATATATATATATATATATATATATATATATATATATATATATATATATTATATACATATATATATAATATAATAATATATATATATATATATATATATATATATATATATATATATATATATATATATATAATACACACACACACACACACACATATATATATATATATATATATATATATATATATATATATATATATATATATATATATATATATATATATATATATATATATATAATTTATTTACATTTAACCCCAACTCTGCAAGTTGTAGATTTACATATGCAGAGTGGTCATCATCTCTAGAGGGGGTCAGATTTTATTGCAATGGCTAACACATGCCGTGACTCAGAAGGATTAACATTAGTGGTAACAAGTGAAACTTTCAGATTCCTCATCACTTGTTGCGTATGCAGAGAATAACAACAGTCAGGTTGTACGTCAGTCAGACTATTAGAGGTAGAAGTTACTGGGTCAGAAGGATTGTCAGAGTCTGGCTCGCTCATCTGGGAGCCAGGTAACTCATCAACATCGTCATATGGCCAAATATGATTCTTTGTAGTGACCACTGCTAATTTCTAACTTTATACTTATTACCACTTATATACTCAACTACTCGATAGGGATCTGCTAGAAAAATGACAGGATGGATGATGAGAACCTTCAAAACTAGGGATGCCAAGGCTGAAATATTGCTGCACACTAACAGCACCTTTCAAGGCAGGTGAAATTGCTGACCTAGAAAATGTACAGAGAACCTTCCTGGCACACATAACTGCGATAAAACACCTCAATTACTGGGAACGCTTAAGTTCCTCATCCTGTACTCCCTATAACGCAGGCGGGAGATACATGATTATAAACACTTGGAAAATCCTGGAGGGATGAGTACCAAACTTGCACACGAAAATCACTCCCTATGAAAGCAAAAAACTCGGTAGACGATGCAACATCCCCCCAATGAAAAGCAGGGGTACCACTAGCACGAAAAGAGACAACACTATATGTGTCAGGGGCTCAAGACTGTTCAACTGCCTCCCAACATACAGAAGGGGAATTAGCAATAGACCCCTGGTTGTCTTCAAGCAGGCACTGGACAGGCACCTAAAGCCAGTACCTGACCAGTCGGGCTGTGGTTCGTACGTCGGGTTGCGTGCGGCCAACAGTAACAGCCTGGTTGATCAGGCCTTGATCCACCATGAGGCCTGGCAACAGACCGGGCCGCGGGGGCGTTGACTCCCGAAACCCTCTCCAGGTAAACTCCAGGATCAACAGACTTTTGGTCGAACATTGGCATTATGGATATTTTACTGAAGTTGGTTTCATAACTCTCGAGCCTACTTTAATTCTGGTTAACTTTGCCTGAGTGTTAGTGACTCTTGTAAATTCTGCTGTTGATTTATGAAGTATTTCTTGCATTCTTTTGAAGACACTTTGGACTATGCTGGTACGAGTTGGTACGAAATCATTTGCATTATAGCTCGGTTTCGGAGTGAAATATGGTAAATGCTTATCTACACCATACAATTCATAATGAGGGGCACTGTTAGTATTCATAATTAGAGGCACTGTTAGTATTCATAGTACACTGTACATCAGGTATGACTTTATTACCGGTTGCACTGCTGGGATTAATAGTTGCTCTCAAGACCGATATCGAGCACTTGATTCTTTCGGCTAGACCATTGTTGGCAGGATGATGAGGGACAATGGTTGACTTAGAGATCTTGTACAAAGCACACAACTTTGCAAGAATCTCATTGCAGAATTCACCTCCATTATCAACATTTTACGAGGGACTTCTCAACTCAAATACGACCAGAGCTGCGGTAAGATGGGGAGGAAGAAGGATGGGGAAGGATGGAAATACTGGAAAAGGATGGGAGGGTGGAGGAGAGGAGGGTAAGGAAGGTAAGTGGCTCAACCAGTATGGCGTAAGTGGTAACGAAGTACTGCAGGTGTCGATGGCGATGTGAGAGGGTGGCGGTGAGCATTTGACGAGGAGAGAGTGGTCATACAACAGGAGGCGGGCAGGTGACGGCAGGAAGTGCAGAGAAGACAGCTGTAGAAGGGTAGAGTGGATCTTCAGCTAGGCAGTGAACAGTCGTAAGCTAGTTACACAACTGAGCCATTGTGAGATTGTTGAACTTCGTTCTTGCCAGATGGCGCACTTTGAATTCAATTCAACTCAATTCAAGCTTATTCTCTATAATGGTTACAATGTGGGGTTTACAGGTTTTGGGTATTTTGTGGTTTACATGTTATAAAATGCTAATTACGGAGGGGGCCACTAGGACACCTAGCATGGCTAGGCATTTCGAGCAGACTTAGATTAATTCTTAACATTAAGTCCTTACAGATTATAGTATTAAGGCTAAGTGACTACATCATAATTTTGAGTTTAGCAATGTGAACGCTTTTGCTTTGGCACAATACAAGGTGTCTATATTTGAGTAACATAGGCAAACTTATGACTAGTTAGGATTTATTTTAAGATTAAGATTAGTATTTCTGGGTTTATATTCAGTGGGTGAGTGAGTGTAATTTTGAACCACCAGGTGGTATTCATGTAGGTAGTTGTCGGGGTGGATCAGGGAGATAAGATGTTTTCTAACTGTAGTTTTGAAAGTGATGAATGTGTCTGCAGTTCTAGAGTTTTCAGGTAGGGTGTTCCAGATTTTAGGTCCTTTGAAATACATTGAATTTTTGTAAAGGTTTAGTCGAACACGGGGAATGTCATAGAGATGTTTGTGTCTGGTGTTATGCCCGTGGATCCTGTCACAACTATCAAGAAAGCGTTTTAGGTCAAGGTTAATATTGGAATTAAAGGTTCTGTAGATATAGATTGCACAGTAGTAAGTGTGGATGTTCTGAACAGGGAGTAAGTTTAGATCTATGAAGAGTGGGGGGGGGGTGTTGCCAGGGATGGGATTTAGTGATTATTCTTACTGCGGCTTTTTGTTGGGTTATTATTGGCTTTAGGTGTGTTGCTGCAGTTGAACCCCAAGCACAGATAGCATAGGTGAGGTATGGATATATAAGTGAATGGTATAGTGTGAGAAGGGCAGTTTGCTATACGTAGTATCGTATCTTGGAGAGGATCCCCACCGTTTTGGATACTTTTTTTTGTTATGTGTTGGATATGGGTGCTGAAATTTAGGTTGTTGTCGAGGTATAGGCCAAGGAATTTGCCCTCATTATGTCTGGCAATTAGAGTGTTGTCGATCTTAATGTTAAGTTGCGCAACACCTGCTCTGCTACCAAACATAATATAGTAGGTTTTGCCAGTGTTAAGTGTAAGTTTATTGGCTGTCATCCAAGTCGATATTTTGAGCAGCTCCTCGTTAACAATGGTGTTGAGGGGGTTTCAGGTGTTGGGATATGTTTGGAAGATCATTGATGTAAATGAGGAAGAGCAAGGGTCCAAGGACACTTCCCTGCGGAACTCCAGTATCAAGTGGCCGTATTGATGAGGCTGTGTCTTTAATGGTGACATATTGATACCTATTAGAAAGGAATTAAAATATGCAAGCGCATGGCCTCTTATACCATAGTGGTCAAGTTTGTGGAGTAGGATGCCGTGGTCTACTGTGTCAAACGCTTTTCTTAGGTCAAAAATTTCTAGCGGATATTCCTTATTTTCCAATGCTTTGTAAAGCAGGTCTAGCATTTTTATAATTGCATAATTAGTGCTTTTATTTTTCCTGAATCCAAATTGGCAGGGGTTGAGTATGTTTTGTGCCGTTATAAATGAATCTAGTCTCCTGTGCACGAGTTTCTCGAGGATTTTGGATAGCAATGGTAATTTGATATTGGCCTATAGTTGTTTATGTCTGTAGGGTCACCACCTTTATGTATTGGTGTAACCCTTGCTGTCTTGAGTAGTGTCGGGAAAGTGCTAGTTTCTAGTGATTTGTTAAAAAGTAATGTAATAGCATGCGAAAGGACATGGGCTGCTCGCTTGTACAATAATGGATGGGAGGTTTGGATTTGGTCCTGGATTGTGGAGGTTGTGGAGTATTTCGGCGAGCTCAATGGGTGGTTCTTTGTCACAGGTGAACTTGACAGTCCTATCCTGAACCACACAAACATTGCGGTATTGTGTGATTTAGTGGTGTAGAACGCAACAATAGGCGTGCCGAGGAATTTTTTCGCTTGGTCGCAGAGGCAGATGAGGTCGGTGATTGGTTGGTGGTGAAAGGTGGACGTGGTCTCTCATTGGTGGAAGTAGGTGGAGGCTCGGCGGGCAGCGAGGCCTCTGATTGGTTCGTGGCAGTGGTGGTGGCTTGAGGCGGAGGTGGTCTCTCATTACTACAGTACTGTGTTGAGATAAAACATTTGCGACTACATCTGGTTAATCTTCCAGTTGGTTGTTTACTCTGGTATAGAAGAATCAGTGGAGCGTGATCTGTCAAGACATGAACAGGGTATTGATATGTGATGTTTTGGAAGTGTTTTAAAAGACCACACTAATGCTAAGTCTTCTTGGTCACTTACTATTTAATTTCGTTCAACCTCGGTAAGGACATGAGTAACAAATACAACTGAGTTGTACTTGCTATCGGTCTTTTGAACTAGGACGGCACCTATGCCAATGGCACTAACATTTGTTAGATAGAGGCTTTGAAAAATATGGAAATTTCTAAACAGAAGCAGAAGTTAGCTTTTGTTTTAGTTTGAAATGCTCTTTCTTGATGGAATGTCCAGATGAAAGGAGCATTCTTCTTAAACAACTCAGAACTGTGATTGAAGAGCAGCTTGCAGTGAAAGATCTTTAAAAACCTGTTAAGCCCACAATCTTACAGCATCAGCAGTTTTTGGAGATCAAAAATTTTGTACAGTAATTACTTTGGTCAGTCATAACCTTTCTAAGAGTGACTACTTGACCAAGAAACTTAATCTCTGATCTGTAAAACTGACATTTAGATAGTTTGATCTATTAAAGGGCTTCAAGATTATCAAGTACCATATCATGCCTTTTGAGACGAGTCTCCATGTTTTCGGACATGACGATTACATCACATAGGTACACCATGAGTATGTTAATAATAACAATTTCTGCAAGTACATGTACAAGGTATACAGGCCTTGCTGACACTAATATATAGAAAGCCGCTTGTTATGCAGAGCATTTCGGGCAAATTAGGTCAACTTTGACCTAGGATGCGACCCACCAGTCGACTAACACCCGGGTACCCATTTTACCGATGGGTGAACACTGGGCAGAAGGCATCTTGTGGAAACACATCCTAATGTTTTCAGCCAAGAGGTATTAATAACAACAAAATAATTTACATTGAGGGTGAGTCAGACAAAGTTCATGAATCACTAGCCTTCAACAAAAATTTTCTTTAGGCAATTAAAAATGTTGTAAAACACACAAATGTCGTTGATTGGAGGTTGCAATAAATCGTAGGCAGGAATGATGAGGACAGTGTTGGATGTTATTTTACACTAACACAAACTGTTCATAAGCTGGCTCACACTGATGGCTGACAATCCAAAACGGTGCTAGCCTCGTCACAAAGTCGATGAATCTGGGGCTAATTTTTCACTAGCTCGACTACCAACAGACGTTTCCGACTTTATTAGAGGTGCACAGAATCAATACTGATCTATGGACGATGGTAGAAAGGATGAACAAAGCAAGAATGTGTGAGAGTAGTTGATCACACGTAATATAGCAACTTAGTGGGTGGGTGTCCCTGTGAGTAGTGTCGTTGTGATGAGCGAACGAGTAGTGGCTGGCTCCTACACACTCCTCATACAAAACTACCTCTCTTAGTAACGCAACAATAGGCCACAAGGATTAAATTTTGCTCGACTAGCATCTGACTAGTAATACGAACAAAAGGGTGGCTGGTTGGCTTGAGTAGACACTGGCTTCTACTTAAACTGTGCTGGTTTGTTTCTCTCAACTGGACTGGCTTGGTAGCATAATTCCTCTTCTAAACGACTGTGCAAATGTGCATACAGTCGTTTAGAAGCAGCAAAGAACAGAGAAGTTGGCAAATATATATATTCACTATATTCATCACTGAAGTATGTGGTGTTACAACATAATGGTTCATTAGAAGAGTAGATGGAAATAACTCCCCCCACCCCACAGTTTGGTCTGGCCTGCAATTGTGGATTGCTGTGTATCCTGGTAGGATGTAGATGTCTACTGTGTTTTGCTTAAGCCATGTTTCAGTAAGAATAATATAGAAGGTTGTATTGATGGAATTTATGAGTGCCAGAAGGCCATCATAGTGCCTACTCACAATCGACCACCTTCAACTGGAGACAGTAAGTATCCTGGACGGTTGATTAGCTTAAAGCAGAGGCATTAGGCCAGAGACTTACATACTGGAGCTGGAAGCGAGATTTATCAGTGGGAGATGGACACAGGTATGCTGGGCACTAGTGAAGTAGTTCTTGGTAGGTAAGACACATAGGCAACAGTTAGGCAACTTTATTCCGAAACGTTTCGCCTACACAGTAGGATTCTTCAGTCGAATACAGAAAGTTGGCAGGAACAGTAGCATTGTGAAGACGATGTAATCAGTCCATCACCCTTAAAGTCGTAGGTTTGAGGTTGTCAGTCCCTCAGCCTGGAGAAGTTCAGTTCCATTGTCTGGAACTATCTGAAGTAGTTCTTGTAAGAACATAAGAATGGAGGAACGCTGCAGAAGGCCTACTGGCACATGCAAGGCAGGTCCTTATCAAAACGACCTCTACCCAAAGCTATCCAAGAATTTACTCCCGTACCCAATGACACCAATCAAACCCAGTTGTTAGTAATAGCTTTGAAGAAGACTTCCCCTGTACCAAGACGCTATGGTTCCCGCGAGTCTTGGACCAGTGTCAAGCCACAACTGGGGAGAGGAAAATAGAGAAGGTCTGATGACAATGCGGTAGGGAGGGGGAAAGAAATACTACTAACAGAAGTAGTAGCTGTATAAGTTGCTGTAGTATTTATTTGTCCTCTGCTTAAACTATCTACCCATCTATCCTTGAAAGACGCCATCTTGTTGAATCAGCCCTTATACACAACTTTGTTAACATACATCCTAATCCTGGCTTTGTTTCTGTACACAGCTACTTTTCTCAATATATTGCCAAATGTTTCAGTCTTTAGAACACTCGACCCGTAGCTCGATCGCTAGCGCACTCAACTCACATATTGAGGTCCGAAGTTCGAATCTCCGGTACGGTTGGAAAACATTAGGGACGAGTTTCCATAAGACACCTGCTGTTCATGCTCACAGATCAGTATAAACTGGGTACCTGGGTGTTAGTCGACTGGTGTGGGTCGCATCCTGGGACAAAACTGACCTAATTTTCCCAAAATGCTCAGCATAACAAGCAGCTTTCTATATAGTAGTATGTCATTGATGTCAGCTAGGCCTGTATACCTTGTACATGTACTTGTAGTAAATAAAAATATTATTATTATTATTATTATTATTATTATTATTATTATTATTATTATTATTAATTATATTTTATTTAAAACTTAGGTACGAAATATATGGGTACATAATCAATATGCAACAAGATACAGGCAGTGAACAATAATCAACTGTGACTACACAAATACTGAAGAAGCACATATTATTATTATTATTATTATTATTATTATTATTATTATTATTATTGTAACTGACCAGCCGGGTGACCATTCGGAGAAAACCCAGACCGGGACTAACCGGCGAGCCTACAAGACCTCTCCATTCCCTTTCATTTGTCTCCTGCATTTTCTTTGCCTTACATGTCTTTTGACTTTTCTCTTTCTTGCTAACCTGTTCTTTCCTTGTTTAGGCTAGTTGACCTACTGCACTTCTGTTTTGCCCTTCTGGGAACATAGGTAATACATTCTCATTACTCTGTAAGTTGGTTTGCCTGTCTTGGGCCCAGGAACGCGGCCAGGATTATTTTACTGGAGGGTTTATGGAGTAGGTGATAGCTGGTTGAAGGAGGGCTAGTTGTCTCTCTTGTGTTTGCAGAGCAAGCACAGTTTTTACTGTGCTTGCTCTGTAATTGATTTGTAATAGCAAATCAATTATAATAGTAATATTTTCTTAAGAGCCTTTGATTGACACTTTGCACAAGACAACATTTAAGAATGTAAACAATTATTACATGAAATTAAATCAATTTATAACTTGCCATCAAAATAATAGCCTTATTAATGTAATGATATCCAGGAAGATAATAATAACAATAATAATGTAATCAAATTAAACGCTAAACTCGAAAGGGTGGACATACAGGAAGAGCTTAATGGATTCATTCAACTCTCAAATGAGAGGCTCAGAATAATTGAAAAGTTATAGAAGTGTGATTCTTCTGTTGTTGTGGTTTGAATTATTATTATTATAATCAAGGGGAAGCGCTAAACCCGTAGGATTATACAGCGCCCGAGGGGGGGATGCGGAAGGCATTCAGGCTTAATTCGGGGAACTGGAGCACAGATCGAATTCCCTATATCAAAAGTAACAATGATGCCTTCAACATCATGACACTTGGCTCTTTGCGAATTTGGAGACATTAGAGCACAGTAGCAAATTTAAGCGTGATAAAGGAATAACGGGAAAAATGGGTAGATAGATTTTAAACTTTTTTAACCAAGAGCTTTGCACGTCATTGTGTACCTATATTCACCCTGTGTCCTTCCATTATTTGTATCGGCTTGATAAAGCTCCTGGAGAGTGAAACGTTGCCACACTAAAGTGTCGCATTAGTTGCACTTGTGTATTTTACCTAACACAACATCCTGATTGATCAGGCCCTGATCCACCATGAGGCCTCTTCATGGACCGGGCCGCGGGAGTGTTAAGCGTGCATTCACAGATATACCACAAACACGCATCCGTTTGTCTTCAAATAAAAACTGACTGAAATTATGGCTTTAGACCACAGCTTACGTAGAAAATGTACCGGCTGTGTGTGTAGGTGGGCTAATTTCCTTAGCTTGCAGCATGGAAATTTCTCAACAACCTGCTTAAGTTTGACTCAACTGCTATATTTACATTTTTTGTGTACCATGCGTCAGGGAACATCAGTAAATGCAGCACACCTGACGCACGGCAGGTGTGCTGCATTTGCTACACATGGTATTTATAATTTAAGTATGTGGTTTACATAAGATGATGAACCTCGGGCAATTTTCTAAACTTTTTTATTAGGCAGGAAATTTTGTAAATTATAGCCTAGTGGAAAGCCGAGATTACGAAGAGATTTTTTTTGTTAGGTGAAAAGAACACTAAGTGCAACTAATATATTTTATTGAGGCAACTTTTCCCTTTCCAGGAGCTTTGTCAAGCCGTCGATAATTCAATCAACATTAACACATTTTTTTTTTTGTAAACTTACAGTCCCATTTCTCCCTTTGTGTGAAACTCATTATAATTGCTCCATATATCGTGGGTGCCAATGTCCAAAGATGAAAACTGGGGACATATTGAACCAATCCAAATGCAAGTATATAACCGGAGTTTACGCCAACTGGGAAGGGGAACGTGGATTTACTAATCAATCCAGGTTAAATTTAAATCAATGCTATTCACTCATAATAATAGACGAAAGAGGAATTACCAGCAAAATGGTTCCCAGTGGGGCGTTGACCCCCGAAATCCTCTCCAGGTAAGCTCCAGGTAATTTAACCCACATACATACCCAAATCATCTTGGTATAAAGAAAACAATGGTTTGCTTAAGAGTATCAACAAAGACGGATAACTAAGATAATCTTGATCAAGAAGTGGGTTACATTATTTTTTTTAATCTTGTGACCGTTCAGGTTTTCACTGATGTACAACGAATCATGTTTTAATGATGTTGACCTGTAGCTCTTCCGGTGTATGAGGCTGACTCAGGCAGTGTTCTTTTACTTAAATGATCAGGGAAATAGCAAGAAAAATGGGAAAAACTCTAAGAGTTTCTCCTTGAAGCTGTCTAGCTAATTTCTTTCTGTAAAGCACACTACACTACACTACACACACACACACACACACACACACACACACACACACACACACACACACACACACACACACACACACACACACACACACACACACACACACACACACATACACACACACACACATACACACACACACGAGATTTAAAGAAGCATTTACAGTGGAAACCGGTAGAACTCCAGGAAATCAGAGCAGGGAGGTACACCAAGTGCTGGATGAGGTACATATAACCGAGGAGTAAGTGAAGAAGCTGCTTTGTGAACTTCATACCTCAAAGGCGGTGGGACCAGACAACATCTCTCTGTGGGTCCTTAGAGAGGGAGCAGAGATGCTCTGTATGCCACTAACAAAGATCTTCAAAACATCCATTGAAACTGGGCAACTACCTGAGGTATGGAAGATGGCAGATGTAGTCCCAATTTTTAAAAAAATGAGACAGACAAAAGGCATTAAACTAGCATGCAGAGTCATGGAGAAGATCATCAGGAGGAGAGTGGTGGAGCACCTGGAAAGAAACAAGCATATAAACGACAACCAGCACGGTTTCAAGGAAGGAAAATCCTGTGTCAATAACTTACTGGAGTTTTATGACAAGGTGACAGAAGTAAGACAAGAGAGAGAGGGGTGGATAGACTGCATTTTCTTGGACTGCAAGAAGACCTTCGACACAGTTCCTCACAAGAGGTTAATGCAAAAGATAGAGGATCAGGCACATAACAGGAAAGGCACTGAAATGGATCAGAGAATACCTGACAGGGAGGCAAAAACGAGTCATGGTACGTGACGAGGTTTCAGAGTGGGCGCCTGTGACAAGCGGGGTTCCACAGGGGTCAGTCCTAGGACCTGTGCTGTTTTTGCAATGTGAATGACATAACGGAAAAGACAGACTCAGAAGTGTCCTTGTTTGCAGATGATGTGAAGTTAATGAGAATCAGATCGGTCGAGGATCAGGCAGGACTACAAAGAAACCTGGACAGGCTACAAGCCTGGTCCAGCAACTGGCTCCTTGAATTTAACCCTGGCAAATGCAAAGTTATGAAGATCGGGGAAGGGAAAAGAAGATCGCAGACAGAGTATAGGCTAGGTAGCCAAAGACTGCAAACCTCACTTATGGAAAAACATCTTGGGGTGAGTATAATACCGAGAACTTCTCCAGAGGCGCACATTAATCAGATAACTGCTGCAGTATATGGGCGCCTGGGAAACCTGAGAATAGCGTTCCGATACCTCGGTAAGCAATCGTTCAAGGTACTGCGCATCGTGTACGTCAGGCCCATACTGGAGTACGCAGCACCAGTTTGGAACCCACACCTGGTCAAGCACGTCAAGAAATTAGAGAAAGTGCAAAGGTTTGCAACAAGACTAGTCCCAGAACTAAAGGGATTGTCCTACGAAGAAAGGTTAAGGGAAACTGGACGACACTGGAGGATAGGAGGGTCAGGGGAGACATGATAACGACATATAAAATACTGCGCGGAATAGACAAGGTGGACAAAGACAGGATGTTCCAGAGAAGGGACACAGATACAAGGGGTCACAATTGGAAGCTGAAGACTCGGATGAGTCAAAGGGATGTTAGGAAGTATTTCTTCAGTCATAGAATTGCCAGGAAGTGGAATAGCCTAGAAAGTGACGTAGTGGAGGCGGGAACCATACACAGTTTTAAGACGAGGTTTGGTAAAGTTCATGGAGCAGGGAGAGAGAGAACCTAGTAGCAATCAGTGAAGAGGCGGGGCCGGGAGCTATGACTCGACCCCTGCAACCACAAATAGGTGAGTACACACGCACACACACACACACGCACACACGAATCACAGGGATATTAGGAAGTATTTCTTCAATCACAGAGTTGTCAGGAAGTGGAATAATCTGGAGAGTGATGTAGTGGAGGCCGAATCCATTCATAGCTTTAAGAGTTACAGTTTACTGTTACTCTTTGCACAGTATTTAGTAGAAAGTTAAAACTACGTTTTCTCTCTTTTCCAGTTATTCCTTTTGCGTGCTTTTGTGCTATTGCACCAGGGCGCACTTATGGTTAACTTTTGCAAAATCTGTACATAACAAATACATCCGCATTTTTGTCTCGGTGCATCCAATATCGTGTGTAATGGTCCAAGTTCGAGAACTAGGCTCATGCTGAGCTCATGTTGCCCTAGATTTTGCAGTTGTTGTGAATTCAAGTAGTTAACAATTTTATTTTTTATAGATCTGAGATTTTTATAATGTGAGAGATTAGTACCATCGGTCTATAGTCCTTTGCCACTGTTTTTGTTCCCAAGTTTACGAAGTGGAGTTATATACATTGTTTTAACAACTTTGGAATGACTCCAGCGTCTAGGATTCCTTTCATTAGAATATTTAAAGAAGTTATCGATGAACACAACGTCTGGGTCTGGGGTAAAATGAATAGGCATTCTGGTAGTGGCTATGTAGAAGTCAAGTGGGGTTAGATTTATGTCGGATATAATGATAATACTGACAGTTTTGGTTTTCATTCATAAAAAATTCATTCGAATTGTCAACCTTAATGAATGGCTTACAGAACACAGAGTCGTAATGAGACTTTAGTATTTTGCTCATTTCCTTGTTATCATTGTCAGCTGCATCTTGTTTGAGCAAAGACCTGATACCGGAACTAGTATTTGCTTTCGAGATTGCATATGACAAATATCATTTTGGCTATCTTTCATATACGTTGACTGAACTGTGCATTTTTCATTCGAATTCAGTGTCTTCCATTTCTTTAGTCAGGTTTTCCTTCTGCGCTCCAGATGATCTAGCACACTTGAGAAGTTTTGTGATTCTTCTCCTTCTGTAGAGGGAGAGTTTCTTTCTAGATTACATCTTCTCTTCTTCTACATCAGTGGTATGTCCTTGAACATACTCCTAGAGCAACAATGTTAAGCCTCCTTAGACAATGGTTCAGATACACGTTTTTCAACATATCTTCCCACCATGTTTTGATATATTTAATCCTAGTTGATATTCTTGTTGTTAAAGTTGAATTTGGTGATACCCCCGTGACTCTTGATGCTTAGGACCCATCAGCATTGTAAGTCTAGGTTTCTATTAGATTGTGATCTGAATTTACAATTGTATTTCGTACCAGACAGCCGTTGTGTGTTAATATAATGTCAATGTTATTTTCTAGTCTTGTCGATTCCACTGTTTGAATTAAAAGTTTCGGGAGTTCATTTGTGTGAGACTGTCCCTCCGAGCAGCCTCCTGGGATGATATCTGCTATTCCCGAGGTCTTCTGCTGGCTTACCAGTCCACCCCTTTAAAATTTATTTTATTTTATTTATTCGTTAACATATCGGCCGTTTCCCACCAAGGTAGGGTGGCCCGAAAATGAAAAACTTTCATCATCATTCACTCCATCAGTCTTGCCAGAGGCATGCTTACACTACAGTTATGAAACTGGAACATTAACACCCCTCCTTCAGAGTACCGGCACTGTACTTCCCATCTCCAGGACTCAAGTCCGGCCTGCCCGTTTCCCTGAATCCCTTCATAAATGTTACCTTGCTTACACTCCAACGACATATCAAGTCCTAAAAACCATTTGTCGCCATTCTCTCACGCATGCTTGCTGAAAGTCCAAGCCCCTCGCACACAAAACCTCCTTTACTCCCTCCCTCCAACCTCTCCTAGGCCGACCCCTACCCCGCCATCCCTCCACTATAGGTATAAATATACCTAGTTGGATGAATCTTATTGAAGCTAGCTGGCCCAGTGGCTCATGCGAAGATCTGGAGTTTTGAGACTCTCTGACCGCAGGTTCAAACCCCACCCGTGCTTTGGTTTGTTTGCAATCGTGTCATTACGATTTCGTAAGTCATGATCTCCTACAACTCCATCTATAAATATATTGTACAACCATGGTGACATCACACATCCCTGTCTAAGGCCTACTTTTACTGGGAAATAATCTCCCTCTCACCTACATGCTCTAACCTGAGTCATACTATCCTCATAAAAACTTTTCACTGCTTTCAATAACCTACCTCCTATTCCATACATTGGCAACATTTGCCACATTGCTCCCCTATCATACACCTTTTCCAAATCCATAAATGCCACAAAAACCTCTTTACCCTTATCTAAATACTGTTCACTTATATGTTTCACTGTTTCACTTGGTCTACACACCCCTTACCCTTCCTAAAGCCTCATTGTTCATCTGCTATCATATTCTCCGTCTTACTGTTAATTCTTTCAATAATAATTCTACCATACACTTTACCAGGTATATTCAACAGACTTATTCCCCTATAATTTTTACACTTTCTTATGCATCCTTTGCATTTATACAAAGGAACTATGCATGCTCTCTGCCAATCTCTAGGCATCTTACCCTCTTCCATACATTTATTAAATAAAAACACTAACCACTCCAAAACTATATCCCCACCAGCTTTTAACATTTCTGTCTTTAACCTATCAATCCCAGCTGCTTTAACCCCTTTCATTCTACTCACTGCCCCAAGCACTTCCCCCACACTCACAACTGGTTCTTCCTCACTCCTGTAAGATGTTATTCCTCCTTACCCTATACACGAAATTACAGCTTCCCTGTCTTCATCAACATTTAACAATTCCTCAAAATATTCCCTCCATCTTCCTGATACCTCTAACTCTCCATTTAATAACTCTCCTCTCCTATTTTTAACTAACAAATCCATTCTTTCCCTAGGCTTCCTCAACTTATGAATCTCACTCCAAAACTTTTTCTTATTTTTCAACAAAATTTTTTGATAATATCTCACCCACTCTCTCATTTGCTCTCTTTTTACATTGATTCACCACTCTCTTAACTTCTCTTTTTCTCTCCATGTACTCCTCCCTCCTTGCATCACTTCTACTTTGTAAAAGCCTCTTATATGCCAACATTTTCTCTCTTACTACTCTCTTAACATCATTCCGCCAGTCGCTCTACTTCCCTCACATACCCACTTTCCTGTAACCACAAACTTCTGCTGAACACTCCAACACTGTATTCTTAAACTTACCCCATATATATCTTCTACCCCATTGTCTATACTCTCACTAGCCTATCTGTCCTCCAACAGTTGTTTATATCTTACCCTAACTGCCTCCTCCTTCAGTTTATAAACCTTCACCTCTCTTTTACGTGTTGCTTCCATTTTCCTTGTATCCCATCTACCTTTTACTCTCACTGTAGCTACAACTAAAAAGTGATCTGATATATCTGTGGCCCCTCTATAAACATGTACATCCTGAAGTCTACTCAGCAGTCTTTTATCTACCAATACATAGTCCAACAAATTACTGTCTTGACGCCCTACTTCATATCTTGTATACTTATTTATCCTCTTTTTCTTAAAATATGTGTTACCTATAACCAAACCCCTTTCTATACAAAGTTCAATCAAGTGCTCCCCAACTAAAAATTAGTTATTTCTATCCATATAGAGGGTTGTAAAATCTCTAGGTTTCATAATGAAAGAGAATATATATAACTTTAGTTAGTCTTACATGATCTTACATTATTATAACACGAAATTGCCAGATGTGGCCCATAGACCTTGGATCTCATGCTCATGAGGCCAAAGATGCTCGACTCCCTTTGTTCGTGAAATAGACCATAATGTTAACCGTGATGATACTGCTCACAAAGAGGAAGACTGCATTTGTTGCCAAAGAAATATTAAACTTGCCATTGGCATTAAATGACAGCCTTGAAAACTGAGGAATGCTGCTTTGCTTATTTTCTTCATTTTGATCACTGAATATTTTTTTAACCTACTTGGTTATCTCTATACAGTGACCAGTTGTGAGTTAAACCGTTAGTCAACAGTAGTTTTGCCGTTGAAGTTAAAATCTTTGCTAACTGCATGATTGTGTTGTCCTTGATCCCTCTTTCTAGTTTTACTGTAGATGTTTGTAAACACCTAAGAGGGCTCAGGTATTTCTTTCTCTTTTTTTCCTCGGTGTTATTTTCGCTCAGGTTATGTGAGTCTTTATACACACACACACACACACACACACACACACACACACACACACACACACACACACACAGACTGCAAGCCTGGTCCAGCAGTTGGCTCCTGGATTTCAACTCTACCAAGTGCAAAGTCATGGAGATTGGGGAAGGGCAAAAACCGCAGACGGAGGCCAGAGACTACAAACCTCACTCAAGGAAAAGGATCTTGAGGTGAGTATAACACCAAGCACATCTGCTGAGGCGCACATCAACCAAATAAGTGCTGCAGCATATGGGCGCCTAGCAAACCTCAGAACATCATTCCGACATCTTAATAAGGAATCGTTCAAGACCCTGTACACCGTGTACGTTAGGCCCATATTGGAGTATGCGGCACCAGTTTGGAACCCACATCTAGCCAAGCACGTAAAGAAACTAGAGAAAGTGCAAATAAACCATACCACGGGTGGGGTTTGAGCCCGCGGTAAGAGAGTCTCAAAACTCCAGACCGTCGCGTTAGCCACTGGCTACATCGCCAGTGGCTAACGCGACGGTCTGGAGTTTTGAGACTCACTTACCGCGGGTTCAAACCCCACCCGTGGTATGGTTTATTTGCAATTGTGTCATTACGATTTCGTGAGTCAAAGTGCAAAGGTTTGCAACTAGTCCCAGAGCTAAGGGGTATGTCCTACGAGGAGAGGCTAAGGGAAATCGATCTGACGACACTGGAGGACAGGAGAGATAGGGGGGACATGATATCGACATAAAATACTGAGAGGAATTGACAAGGTGGACAGAGACAGAATATTCCAGAGATGGGACGCAGCAACAAGGGGTCACAGTTGGAAGTTGAAGACACAGATGAATCACAGGGATGTTAGGAAGTATTTCTTCAGTCACAGAGTAGTCAGGAAGTGGAATAGTTTGGGAAGCGATGTAGTGGAGGCAGGCTCCATTCATAGCTTTAAGCAGAGGTATGATAAAGCTCATGGTTCAGGGAGAGTGACCCAATACCGACCAGTGAAGAGGCGGGGCCAGGAGCTTGGACTCGACCCCTGCAACCACAACTAGGTGAGTACACACATACACACACACACACACACACACACACTAATTTGGAATCCACACCTGGTCAAGCACGTCAAGAACTTAGAGAATGTGCAAAGGCTTGCAACAAGACTATTCCCAGAGCTAAGGGATTGCCCTAAGAAAAAAGGTTAAGGGAAATTGGTCTGACGACACTGGAGGACAGGAGGGTGAGGGTAGACATGACAACAACGTATAAAATACTGCGAGGAATAGACAAAGTGGACAAAGACAGGATGTTCCAGAGAGGGAACACAGAAACAAGGGGTCACAATTAAAAGTTGAAGACTTAGATGAGTCAAAGGGATGTTAGGAAGTATTTCTTCAGTCATAGAGTTGTCAGGCAGTGGAATAGCCTAGATAGTGACGTACTGGAGGCGGGAACCATACAAAGTTTTAAGACGAGGTTTGATGAAGCTCATGGAGCAGGGAGAGAGAGAACCTAGTAGCAATCAGTGAAGAGGCGGGGCCAGGAGCTATGAATCGACCCCAGCAACCACAAATAGGTGAGTACAAATAGGCGAGTACACACACACACACACACACACACACACCTTTTCTAAGCTAATTTGAGCAAATAAACCTGCTTGCAGATGTGGAGGGCAGGTGACCCCGGGTGTATGGACAGGACTGGTGTGCCGGAGTCCAGCACAAAGCAGAGGCTTGGATCGAGACACACACTGGCCAGCTGCCACCACAAGCACAGCAAGACTTCCTCCTCTCTTAGTGGTTCCTCTGTTAGTCGCTACGTACTGTGCTGCCTTCCTTTCCCACTTCACGACTCTCAGTATAACTGAAATATATTACTACTAAGTTAAAGGCAGACTACACCGACAGGCAACGGCGGAGACTGTGCTTTGAGCTGGTGATCAGAAATAGCATTTCCAGACTCATCTCCCAGCATTCTTCACCAAGAATGACACTGATAAGTATTCATATTAGTTCCGAATCTTGGTTATATAATTTACGCGGCTCACTTACTGTGCATACTTGTTATCGAATCAATGAACGGGCTGGGATCGAACCCATGGCAGGGTAGGCCTAAAACTCACAGACCAATGTGTTAACCAATGGACCAGATATGATTTGTTTGGAATCGTGATATTATGGTTTCGTGAGTCATAGGTACAAATTTGTTATTAGGTATCCCCAGAGGAGTCCTTGAATAAGTCCTCTCACATCAGACAATTTCACATCATACAATGTCTAATTTCCCAGCTAACTGGCATTTAGAAAATAACTGCCCCACCACACACACACACACACACACACACACACAAACAGGTCCCGTATCTCAGTGACAAGTGCACTGGGCAAAATGATAACACACGTTAACCAATATTCATGGTTGGATCATAGGTATCAGTGCTACTCCATGACCGCTCTTATCGTTACTGCAGATGTGGCTGCTGGTGAATCTCGGGATGCTGGTGGTGGTGGTGATGCTGCCCACTGCAGGAGCACGAGGTAGCCTGTCTCGAGGTTCTCATCCCGACACCATCTCTGGAAGAAGCATTTCTGCATATCACAGCTCAATTTCTGATACACGCCTCCACCCTTCCTTCTCTAACACAAATCAGCAGAGCAGCTTCTTACACTTTTCTGACATCACTCCCCATTATAACTCCGACACATACCGGCACATCCTGCCTCTTCACCCTTCCTTCTCCGACACAGATCATCACAGTACTTATCTTCACAACTCTCACACACACCTTCAAAACATTTACGATGGCGACGTTACCGACACGAGGGATAAAGGCGTCAACAAGAGTTTGCAAGATTTCGATTTTACTGAGAGGTGAGATTTCAAAGTCCAGGTTCCGTTTGCACCCAGAAAAATTAAGAAAAACAATTACAGGCTGTTGAAAATCTTAAACAGATATGTTTCCAGACGACAACATTAGTAATATAGTGTCTGTAGAGTATATGGTTGAAGTTCATTAAGACTATACCGAGAAAAGGGCTTCCCGTCTGCAGCCCCAACAAATCTTAAGATACATCTATCATAAAATATTCTGAAAAAGTCCCGTCTCATCCTCGATTTCTTCATTCGCAAAACATTCATTTGTTCACACGCGCACACACACATAAGAGCTGAGCCTTGACCCCTGCAACCACAATTAGGTGAGTACACACACACACACACACACACACACACACACACACACACACACACACACACACACACACACACATACACATACACATGCACATACACACACACACACACACACACACACATACACACACACACACACACACACATACACACACACACACCATACACACACACACATGCACACACATATACAACAGGCCTAGTGTCTAATCGACATGTGCCTAGGACAAAATGGTAACTAACACACACACACATACACACACACACACACACACACACATGCACACACATATACAACAGGCCTAGTGTCTAATCGACATGTGCCTAGGACAAAATGGTAACTAACACACTTTCTATAACATATATTATAAAGGAAACTACAAGATCTCGTTCAAACCTTGTAAGACAATGAATGGCTTCAACACACTTAAACAAAATACTAATGGAAGTGCTGAATGAGTCCATAACTTGAAACAACAGAATGAAATTGCTTGTCGGAAGATGCAACACGAAGTTTGCAAGGCTTTTCTTTGCAAGCTTCAGAGTGGAATAAACTGCCAGCTAATTCTGTAAGTACAAAAACAATACAGTCGTTCAAGAACCAACTGGACAGCAACTCAGCATGTGTAGGATTCAACTAAATATAGTGTGTGGAGTTCCCTGAACCTTCATCATGCTTAATACACATCTGTCAATCAGAACTGTTAGGATAGCCAAAATTATTTTACATATTACAAAACGTAATGTTACGATGCCTAGTAAGGTATAAAGTATGGTGCGAAAGGACAGGAGGGAGATGCTACCGTGGGTGCTGCTAAACCCATGCAGACCCTAGTATACATTCAATAGATGGGGCATTCTAATTTAGGTCAACAAATTCCCGATGTCTGTTCAGTGACTGATGGATGTAGAGGGGCGAGTGGTTGACTCTGTTTATTAAACAGATTCTCTCAATATCTCAAAACTTTAATGTCTTTCATTTCACATTTAATCGTACAATAATTTCTTCTTTTTTATTTATATATATTTTCTATTAACATTGTAAATATACATTTTATAAAAGTTATTAAGTGGAATACATCCAGCAAAATTTAATGTAACCTATTTATCTCCATTCAACTTTGCAAATTCCCTAATTCTGAAGTTTATCAACTGGATTCATTTAGCTTTAAATATGTGGAACAATAATTTTTTTTTTTTTTGCCTTGAACACTTTTTTTAATTCTTGTCCTGAAAAAATAGTAACATGAACCATTTCGATAGTTCAATAATTTAATTTTATCCAGTCTAGCTTCATTGCACACTGTATGATCTAGTATATTATTAATTTATATTCTCAGCAATCTTTGTTCATATATAAATGAACATATATAAACTAGGAAGAGGCCATTACCTAATGGGTGAAAATTGTAATGTTTTGGAAAATTAGATAGATTAGATTTTTGCCCCTTAAGTGGCTAGTTTATTGTGCACCCCATATCCATCCTATGGACGGTAGCGCAAGACCGTATGGATACACAAAAGGCCTAGGAACTAGGCCCCAAAAGTGTTAACAGGTGTACGTTTGGCTTTATATCTACAGTTCACTTATCTGTTACAAGCTTTAGGAAATTTGCTTAGTATATGTGGTATCTTATTTCCATTAATAAGATATCTTAACATGTCACATAGGTTAGTTTACTGTCTATCTCTATATTCCTCAATAAATAGACAGTTAAGCACATAGTGTTCAAGACAGTGTCCATATTCCTGACTACATAATTTGCATTTAGTTTGATCGTCATCTGTTTCCCAAACTGTCAGAAGTACTTGTAACCAAGCCTAAGCCTGGCCACTACAACATCGGTCTGTTCACATTGCAAGTTGCTCCATAAGCATACTTACCTACGTTCATGTTATCATTGTGGGTTATAGATCTACTCAGGCTTCTAATTGCATCCCTATGACATTCATTTTCATTTACTTCTCTCCTAATATTATTCCTAATGCTAGACACAGATATACCAGAGTTATATTCTACATTCTCCTTCTGGGTACTCTTCTTGGCTAACATATCAACTTTATCATGAAGGAGTAATCCAATGTGTGATGAGATCCATAGAAATTGTACATTAATTCCTTTTTCCCTGATTTTTTAGTATATATACCTGGCTTCTCCAATGAGCATGTTGTTGGAGTCATTATATGAGTCAAGAGCCTTCAATGATGACATAGAATCTGTAATGATGATAAAAGTCAAGCTCAGTGTTATAAGTTAGCTTTAGCACCATTAAGATTGCAAACAATTCAGTTGCTTTGTTGTCTTCTCCTTCCTCTTCAATGTTGTGCATTTTAAATACAAACAGATTAATGATTACGCGCCAGAGGGCGTTTTTAGAATACATTAGGCATTTCTTTACTCATAACACCGAGACACTAAAACAACATAACTGCTCTGGAATCTCTTGTTTGTTGTTTAACTTTATTCTCTCAGAAATTTTAATGCATACTTTCTATCTATGGTGATGACAGCATAGTTATGATTAAACTCTTGAACTATTCTTTTGAGGCTCTGAAGCTGGCAGCTGCACCTCCGGCTTCACTGTATTGGAGATAGGTGTTGTCCAGTAAAAGTGCATATTTGTAATCCCAAACGAATTGCCTACTCAGGGCAGCATAGTGATTTCATTGTAACGCTTTGATTGTCTTCCGATTGTTACCTTAAAAATACTTTTACCGCCAAGGCAGCAGATTGTGTTACCTACTGCAGTTTCCCTGATTTCTTCACCAGTCTCTTCAGAGTACACGTGGATGCGCTGAGCGATTGTTTACTTTAATCGGGAACTAGACTGGCCAGGTAACTGTTGACGGGTCGAGAGATTTTTAGCTAGAAGGAACTTTGCAATTGCCCAAGAACTCAATGCACTATCTTTTTTAAATGTTGACGTCTTCCTCCAGTGTAACCCCCAGCAGAACTTGTCGGGAACAATGTAATTACATTGTAAACCTCTACATCTTGCAGAAAAAAAAGTCTTCATTTGGAACAATGGTATTAAGAAGACTGGTGCCCCTGGGTATCGTGACTGTATATTATTCTTCCAAAACTGGAGCTGCATCCCTGGGGACGATTATATCATCGCTGGTAATTTTTTTTCTGATCATTCCCACTGTGTTGTCTTTCATTTTTTTTTATTTCCTTGAGCTCCAACTTTCATGTTGTCTGTGGAACAGTTGTTGGATCTACTTCGTCTAGTTTCGTAATAATAAGGAAGGTCGAAAAGGCTAGCGGCTTGCATCTCATGTCGACTTTGCTCAACAAGCTTTTCCAAGCTGTTACAGGTTGCTAAATGACTTGATAATGGAATATTGTTTCGTTGTCGCCTATGTGAAATAACGAGAAGCAACTGTCGCATGGTTTTATTGGTTTTATAACGAAAAAATATTTCCCTTCTCTCCGTCAAAGAGGTAGAATTATAGCACAGCTCTTGTGTACCATTCTGACGTGAAAACAATAAAAACATTATATTTGTCTTTACGCAGATACACCAGCGGAATGAAAATCGCGTCCAGCGACCTTCAAGTCCCCGCGAGCGGCTCTGGCGGAGGAGGCGCTGATGGAAGGAATTACGACAACAACTTTTGCTTCAGCTTAAACAGTAAGTTATACAAAGGCAAACACTGCGCCGATGTCTACGCTGCCCTGGCCATCACAATGTTCGCTGTCGTGACGAAATTGAGCTTATTCATTATCAAGAAATCTTTCTGCCCCCTCTCCACCATCCAGGCCTCTGCCACCAGTGTTATTACTAAGACCATTACTCTAACGGAAGAAACAACAACAGTAACGCAAACGAAAACGTCAACAACAACTTCAACGACAACGACTACCACGACAGTTACAACAACACCATATACAACTGTTCTGGGAACATTAACTTCAACATCAACGACTACTGTATTGGTTTCGCCGGTGACAGTAACCACAACAGTAACTGTTACAATTAATACCCTTACACTGCCACCTGTGAGTTCTGTAACGAGTACGACAACAGTAACGACTGTGATTACCATAATAGGTCCAACGACAACTGTGACGGGATCAACGACTACTATAATGGAAACAATAACTGTAACAACACCAACACTAACTGTAATGGCAACAGCAACTGCAACGGCAGTAATAACCTCAACGGTAACAAGGACCGTTGCAGCTTCAACCACGATTATTGTTACAACAATGCCAACAACTATAACAACCTCATATTTAACATCGGCTACAGTAACGACAACGATATATGCAAGGGTAATAACAACAGTAAGTTCCACGACAACCATATACAGTCCAACAGTAACAGTAACATCGATAACTATATCGGGACCAATTACAACTGTCCCCGGACCCACAACAACGGTGACACAAACAATGACAACTGTAACGGGATACACGACAACTCTAAAGGGACTAGCGACAGTTGTAACCGGACCAACGACGACAACCACGAATAAGCACGACACATTCTTATGTCGCTGCCTCGCCTATTTCCTCTCTTTTAAATGGTCACGCTGGTGACAACCCATGAATACGATAACCTCCACAGGATTACGTCAAAACTCATTTTTATCTTTATTATAATTATTATATTCATGACGAGACACTAAAATCGTAAAGGTCATACAGCGAAATGACAACGAGAGGCAATCAAGTTTGATCCGAGGGAAGGGTAGATATCTCCTATTCTTCAAATCAAGTGACCGTCGCCATAAGAGTCATGTCCTGCATCCAGCGCCGTTGAAAATATTACGCGCTGTGAAGAGCTTTATTAAATCACCATAAATCGATGAGGCTTTAATCATTACAGCAAAACGTTCTGCACCTAGGAGTGTGTTCTGCCTGCAGTCAGCAGTTCTTCGGGTTGAAGATAAAGCTAAAGCTTTTTGCTGGGTGAATGCATTGCTCTACCCCGAACGATAGGCTGCCCCAATGAAATCTAGTTCGGAATACTGTCTTCCTTCTCACACATGCGAGCACTGCATCTGTACATCCAACACAATCCTTAAATGTTTGACACCAGAGGCAACGCCTTCCTCTAATCACGTGAATAAGATCGTTATGTGCCAAGGTGTAATTTGTCTCTAAACATTAACTACGGTTCACCGTGCACTATTGTAGTTGAATAAATTCATTGTCATTATAAATTAATATGTGTTTAGTGTGCTACGATAGCTAACCTGTTGCCTGTCGCTGCACTGTCTGCTCTCCAAATTTCATGATTGTATTACCACTCTCCTTTCTCAAATTCGTGTACTGATCAGGTTTTTTATGGACATGACTACGCTATTAAATGGTGTTCTAGATAATTTACCTGAACTAGCCTCGTATAATCTCTTGCTTGCCTTTGTCTCTCAACTTTCTCTCTCTCTCTCTCTCTCTCTCTCTCTCTCTCTCTCTCTCTCTCTCTCTCTCTCTCTCTCTCTCTCTCTCTCTCTCTCTCTCTCTCTCTCTCTCTCTGTCCTTCTCTCTCTCTCTCTCTCTCTCTCTCTCTCTCTCTCTCTCTCTCTCTCTCTCTCTCTCTCTCTCTCTCTCTCTCTCTCTCTCTCTCTCTCCCTCTCTCACACAATCTCTCTCGTAGAACTTAAGGAGGTTTTTGGCATCCATCAGGCTTAAAGAATTGTTTATATAAATGAAACACACACACACACACACACACACACACACACACACACAGTAACATATAAAATATAAAATATATATGTTTTTAGCACAAAATCAATATAAACACATTGTTGTATTCTCCTGTACTCTTGTTAGCAAAAGAAAAATGTAAATAAAGTTTATTTTGTAAAAATGTGTCAAATAATCCCTAATTTTCACACTGATATTAAAATTGTGTTTAAAGTCTCTTGAAATATAAATATGATTGCAATGCCATTAATACAGAAAGTTATTTTGGATTTACTTAACGTGACTAACATTCTGCTATAGTTTTGACAAATGCCTGTTATTTAAATTATGAAAGTTCACAAATACGAATTTAAGTCATTAAGTATAAAATAATCTCAAGGAATTGTAATTTAAAAGGAATAATTGCATTATTTACTAGTGGCAATGAATCGGAAAATAAATTAATATTCAGAAAATCTAGCAAATAATTTTGATAAAGCTAATCTTTATGAAATACGCATGTAGTAGTTGTTAGACCAGTGTGCATTGGGTCCAGGGTTTGACGGGATAGAGAAAATAAGTCTTGATGACCATAGGACAGCCGTCAGGTGACTAATTACTGAACCTTTGGATGGTCAGGAGAAAAGTGACTACTGCCTTACTCCGCTTAGCAGAACAACAAGAGTACTTCCTGCCCAGGTTACCAGAACAACAAGAGTACTTCCTGCCTGGGTTACCAGAACAACAAGAGTACTTCCTGCCTGGGTTACCAGAACAACAAGAGTACTTCCTGCCCAAGTTTCCAGAACAAGAGTACTTTCTGCCCGGGTTACCAGAACAACAAGAGTGCTTCCTGCCTGGGTTACCAGAACAACAAGAGTACTTCCTGCCCAAGTTTCCAGAACAAGAGTACTTTCTGCCCGGGTTACCAGAACAACAAGAGTACTTCCTGCCTGGGTTACCAGAACAACAAGAGTACTTCCTGCCCGGGTTACCAAACAACAAGAGTACTTCCTGCCCGGGAACCCAAGTGGTGATAATGTTCACACACCACCCTAAGTAGCGAGCCACCACTCATCTCAACATTCACCATAAAAAATGGAAGAAATATATACAAAGATTGAACTTATTTCTCAGAGAGAGAGAGAGTAAGAATTCTCTATGAGAAACTCAAAGAATAAAAAAAAAGGCGAAAGTAAAGGCAGAGAATAACGGAATATAATGAATTTTACGACTCACCGCAAGTTCTAGCCCCACCCGTACCGTGGTAAGTATTGAAGAGCTCGGTACAAGTGGTAAGACGAAGAGATTGTTTACCACTTTCCAGGCGCTCGATGACCCCTACGACTTTAGCGCTTCCCAATAGCAATAATATAATAATAATAATAATAATAATAATAATAATAATAATAATAATAATAATAATTATTATTATTATTATTATTATTATTATTATTATTATTATTATTATTATTAGTGGAATAACGACAAAAACGTAATGAAGTGACAAACAAAATAATGTCGTTTTTGCTAAGAAAGTCCCCCAAAAATAGTCACTGTTTCCAGTGAAAACTTGCAAAGAAATAAATTTTGTTTGTTTCTGAACAGGCGCAAGAGATTTTGTTAATGAATTTGTTGACGCAATAAGTCATATTGGTTTAAGTTAAATGCCAATAGATTTTAGGGTATACTAGTTTAATAAAATTGTCTGGTTAAGGGACTATGTTATGCTATAACTGGCTAAAATGTTCAACAGAAGTGAAAAACAGACTGTCTTATGGAATCACAGATTAAGTTGCTAAATTAAACTGTGCTGCATTACTCTGTCAAGTTAGGTTATTAGCATGTCTAGTGTTAGGTTAACTTATTAAGTTAGTTTGACTTGTATTAAGTTAGGCTGTTAGGGTAAGTTTATATTGTTTTAAGTTAGCTTGCATTAAGTTAGTTTAAGATACCTTGTGTAGAGTAGATTGTAAAGGTTAAGATGTGTTGGGTTTCATTAAGCTAGGCTGTGTTAGGCAGTGTTGTGTTAGTCAAGGCTTTGCTACAGTGTGAGAGGTAAGGCCGTATTACGTTAGGCTATTACGTACTGTTAGGTCTGAATTAGAGACACGATGTGATGTTTGTATATCCTCTCCCCGTTAGTCGGTTTTAAATTTATGTTTATTGTTTATGGTCTGTAAATCCTTGCGGTTAACATTTTGTATTTTTAAAATATGTGTGTGTTCATTTGACGAGTTCTTCGTGAATTTTTATGTCTTTGCATGTGGAGTTTAAGCGGTGGCTTATTTTCAACTACAGTTACCTTTATTACATGCGAGTGTTAAACCACTTCATGTACGAGAACTAGGTAACTGCTAATTTGCTCCTTATTGTTACCACAGCCTCTTCCCTCCGGCAGCCAGCACCATCCACTCACACAAGAGACTACTGACACAGAAACACATCTGCCAACATATTTGCATGCGGACACTGGCACAGAAAAAATGCACATGCGGACACTTTATTCGGTATATTCTCAATTATATTATTCTAGAAGTTATAGTCTCAAAGTGAACTAGAGCTTTATTAACCCTCTTGCAGACCTGGTTTTTGCCCTTGTCTACCTGTATGTTTGATACAATCTTTCACTATGTTTTTCCGTTTTATGTTGCCATATTGGCCCCGTTGGTATTCTGTTCAGCACTTTACTATCATTGTTACTCAACTCCACCAAACAAGCACCACGTTTGAGCATGTCTATCACTTCTATTTTCCTGGAAAGAGGCAAGCTTTTAAGCTTGATCTTCTAGACACCTTCAGTGCCACTGGTATTCAATTTTGGTGTCATTTTAACATCTAGAAATGAGATGGGACGATGAAAATACTTCTTCCAAAATTAAGGAGCAATGAACACACAAGAGAGACAATGATGTGAGATGCGTCCACAAACTGACCACATGGGTGGGTGTAAACAGAGAGAGGGGGAGGGAACAGAACTAGGCCTCTTAGGTAAAAGGACACAAGTGCAACTAATGTGACTCTTTTTGTGGCAACGTTTTGCTCTCTCTTCCCTTCCCGCGTCTTTGAAACTAGTCATTGGTCTAATTCGGACCTAAACGTCAGAAGTTTCGTCCTCCTATGAGCGGGTTATTTGTGTGCTAACCATTATACATCAGTTACTTCTTTTTGTACTTAGAGATTGACAAAATCTTCATTGTATATCAACACATTCGTGAACATTGTATATTATAACCGTTACATGGTTCTTGCACAGGTGCACTTTGACAACATGCAAATTTCACACGTAAAATCCTTTAACCACAAATTCTGAATTTTTCTAAATTGTAAAGTGAAAACTAAGACCAGACTTCCAATATGCTAATTTTTTTTATATTTTATTTAAAACACACATTACAATAAATAAATAAAAATATACAGTGTCAGATATTTCACATACAAAAACAATTATGTCCTCATAATCAAAACACTGCAGGTGTTACATTGCCTTTAGAAAAATTCCTCTTCACATGACTCAGTACAACCGCCAACACGTGTCTGAAAAACAATATTATACAATATTATACCCGACATCAATTAAATCATTTCAAGTTACAGTAACCTATCACTTAGTACACTACACACACCTGATACATGTAAAATGTCTTTACACAAAACAAAGGAAAACTGTGTAAGCAATACTAATTAAAAACAATTCTCAATTACCCCTTCCTATCAGCAATATACATATTAATTAAGTACATGTAACAAAATATGTTTGAGCAGTACACCCACAACCCCCCCCCCCTTTCACCCCAGATCATAAATAACCAACATAATTTAAACTTTGAACATAATATCTTGTTTAAAATAAAAAATTTCCTCTTTAGTATAAGATGTATAGATTGTGCCAACATGACAAATGATATTTAGAAAAAAGAACATAAGATTGAACTTCGTATTATGACTAACTAAAAACCATTTATATTATTATGATTGCCGTCATTCATGAGAACATTACACATGATACAGTCACGGACTCACATATTACATATACACATATGTACAAAAGTTGATACATAATATCACATGACTTATAAAAATTTATATTCACAGGAATTATATCAGTGTCATACATGCCCATTAACTTACATAAGATTATAAAAATACCGAATCAATTTATTAAGCCTCCTCGCATCAACATGTCCAATATACACATTAATTAAGCACACTCAATAACAAATATTTTTGGGTAGTTCAACTACCCCCATCCCCATTTACCTCAGATCGTCATTGAACAACGTCACACCACTGTTCATTGAACACAGAGACAAATAACCATCATAATTTAGCCCTAGGACATACTATGTATCTTGATGACAAAAAAAATCTTTCCAATTGTGTGATATACATACTGTTATGCGTACATTACAATTTGACATTAAGAAAATTAACACTTGGTTGAATTAATTATTATGACCAACACAAAACCCTACTTATAGTTAAGAATGCCATCAGCCGTGATAACATTACTCCTGATATATTCACAGACTCACTTTTTACATATACATATATGTACAAAAGTCGAAACATTAAAAGCTAAATTGCTAGGAACCACGCGATACCGTCGCGGTTACTGAATCCTCTGTTGCAGGGAATTTAGTCAGTCATATTTGCTGTATACATCTAGATAAGACTGCAAAAGTGTGCTTTATGTGTGTGCTTATTTGCAAATACGCACATGTGCTGCGCCCACAACCATCAAGAAACGCTCTAGTAAGCGACACGCTACTCGCCAACCAGTTTCCACCACTGGAATCTACAAGATTCCATGTGGGCATTGCGAAAAGAAACATGTTGGGACTACAGGTAGAAATCTGGCCAATAGGATAAGTGAAAACAAAAATGGATGTTTGATCTACAGAGACGTTAAGGGACACCTGGTACGTCGAGGGACACCTGATACGTCGAGGGACACCTGATGCAGTGGCCTGGCGCACAGATGATCTTCATGGTACCAGTTCTTAGGAGACACCAAAGTTTAATCTGCTCCGATTGCTATAACCAGTACAGCAACACAATGAACAGGAAGCTACAGTATTGCCACCACACTAGTGCACATGAAAATCGAACAAGCATCGTCCAGCCCACCACCATAAGGCAGAGACGACACACATAAGAACATTGAATGGAGGGGGACCAGTATGTTTAATGACTCTTACAAGGCAGGTTCTTCTCGGATTCAACCCTTTTCCGTCACATATTTGCCCAAATAATTTTATAGCTACCCAAGATCTCTCAATCACTTAACCTCACTGCCTCTCAGGTGCTATATAGGCTCATTTATTTCACCATATGTATATTTGTAGTGACCAAGGTCCCAGGACGGAAACCTTTTTTTTTTTTTTTCAACAATCTCTCGATACCACATCATTTCTATCCTTTATCTGTATTCACCTGTTTGAGGTTTTAAGGATCGGCATCGCCACTTAAGTGGACGTTACCCATTGACTCCCTCCTAGCCTCGTGGGTCTTGTTACACCTATTCCTAAAGGTTTTTGTATGGGGGTCTACCCCCACCATCAATTCTTCCTCCAAAAATACCATTTCTTTGCCACCATGAGGCTGAAAAAATGCTTCCTAACATCCCTGTGTGTAACTTCCAGCTGTGTCCTCATTTACCCGCCTCTTGAACAATGTATCCCAGTCCACCGTGTCAAGTCATTTAAATATTTTGTGCCACCTCTGATGCTTCAACAAATTTAGGAGGCACTTTAAAGAATGCATAACAGTATACTTATTGTCAAAATTATTTAACCATATTATAGTATGTCACTAAAGTATGCCACATGTCTCTCAAAGACGGGAGGGGAGTGTGAGGGTAATTTAGCAGAGGGAGGAGTTAGAGAGGGTGATTTAGCGGGGGTGGGGGTGGAAATGTGGGTGATTTAGCCACAGGAACTATGATCTTTGCTCTTACTTGCTATAATTCTCCCATAAGGTACCAAGTAAGACACTGGCAGCCTGGCTGAGGGTTACAATGCCAGGGCTGGCGAGACACGATGTACCAAGCCTGGATCTACAACCATGGTTATGACCTACATTATCATCACATGTTTCTGTTTAATATATAACGCGTTCACTCTATCTTTAGAAGAGGGAACGATGATGATGATAATGATGATTTTGTTGGGATCATTAACCCAGAAGGCTAGTCATTCAGGGTTTATAACCCCAACAATACCTCCAAGCACGTCTTATGCTACGCTGCTGCACACTGAACAACTCACCCGGAAGAAACAACATTTAATCATACATTAAAGTTTTCTTTTTTTTCACAATTTATTCTCCGAAGAGCAGTACGCTGTAATATAAATCTATCAAAATCCATTTTAATAAAAATAATTAAAAGGTGTTTGGACGATAATAATTTATATACCATAATTTAAAATTATGGTACATGAGCTGTAAGTAATTTAATACAACTGGTTTTATTTCCTATATGAATTATAAATTAAGCCGCTAAATAAACAAATTCAATAGGAACATAGATGTTTTAAATAAATTTTATCCAAACATTTATTTTTATTAATATATATCACGACTAAATATTTTCCATTACTCGAGACTCATTAGTTATTCAATATTCCGTCAGCTTCTGTAGGAATGATTAGTATACGTGACGAGCTCTGGACACTGAGGTAAGTAGTAGAGATAAGGAGAGAGTTTTTTCACTGGGCCCAACTATTTGAAAAAAATACATTTCCCACCTTTTTTCCCCCCATGCAACATATTCCCTCGTTTTCCCTTCATAGCTTTGAGCTTCACCCCACAAATGGGGGATGGGGATGGTTGTCCCCCATCTAGCAACGATGAAGTTGTGGGTAGAGTTGTCAGATAAATTGTTTGCTTGTCCGAGTATATATTGAGCCTTGTCAGGACCTTTAATATCTCGCACACAGACTGGATACCGCTCTAAAAACTGCTCCTTCGAAAAAAAAAATAATATTTTCGAAATTTAAAGTAAGTTTAATAGAGCTACTGTTTAATGTTACTCATTATTGAAGATTAAAAAAATATGGATAAGTTTGTCAGGTAATTATAATTACAGGGAAGCGCTAAACCCGTAGGATTATACAGCGCATGGGGGGTATGGAAGGTATTCAGGCTCAATTCAGGGAACCGGAGCACAGATCCAGTTCCCTAGATCAAGAGCCCCTGACCAGCGTCAAGGACCCTCCCTCCCTTGAGAGGCAGCCTAGTGAAGCTTCAACAGATCCTGGTCGCTGTAACTAGTTCAGTGTTAGTTTGGGAGATTTATCTTTAAATTTCCACATATGTTACTTTCGTAACTGTACCTAAATAAACTTGAGGTATTAATGTTGTATTGACAAACTGATTTTTGTAACCAATCAGTAAAAAAAAAAAGAAAAACCTCTCATCCGAAGGAGAGAAATAAGACAGAAAAATGAGAGTACATTCTGATTAATAATTCCTGGAGGTTCATGACACATGATAACTCAGAAAAAAAAAAGAAATCTAAGAAAACCCCGTAAGATGTTAACAGCACGGTCGATGATCCACTCGCACCTCCGACCGTGAAGAGAAGTTCATTGCATGATAACTCAGAAATCTAAGAAAACCCTGTAAGATGTTAACAGTACGGTCGATGATCCACTCGCACCTCCGACCGTGAAGAGAAAAAAGTTCATTGTCAGAATATGCATGAATTTTTTTTTTTTTTTGGAAAATATAAATTTTATTTTTATAAAATATGTGCTTTAAACAATCTATATGATGATTCAGAATTCTGGAGACAAGGCCTGGTGGGGGAAAGTTCACACGGCGATTTCCGGGTTTAATTCCCGGCGAGGGTTACCTGGAGGTTACCTGGAGGTTACCTGGAGGTTATTCCGGGGATCAACGCCCCCGCGGCCCGGTCCATGACCAAGCCTCCCGATGGATCAGGGCCTGATCAACTAAGCTGTTATTGCTGGCCGCACGCAGTCCAACGTACGAGCCACAGCCCGGCTGATCCGGCAGCCAGGGGTTTATTGGCAATTCCCCTAATGCTTGATGGGAGGCTGTTGAACAGTCTTGGGCCCCGGACACTTATGGTGTTTTCCCTTAGTGTACCAATGGCGCCCCTACTTTTTATTGGGGGCATTTTGCATCGCCTGCCCAGTCTTTTACTTTCGTAGGGAATGATTTCTGTGTGCACATTTGGGACCATTCCTTCAAAGATTTTCCAAGTGTAGATTATGATATATCTCTCCCTCCTGCGTTCCAACGAGTACAAGTCAAGTGCTTCCAAGCGTTCCCAGTAGTTATGGCGCTTGACAGAACTTATACGTGCAGTAAAGGATCTCTGTACACTCTAGATCTGCGATTTCACCTGCTTTGAATGGAGATGTTAATGTACAGCAGTATTCCAGCCTAGAGAGAACAAGTGATTTGAAAAGGATCATCATTGGCTCGGCATCTCTCGTTTTGAACGTTCTCATTATCCATACTATCATTTTCTTTGCACGTGCGATCGTGGCACTGTTGTGATCCTTGAAAGTGAGATCCTCAGACATTACTACTCCCAGGTCCCTTACATTTTTTTTCCGCTCTGTTGTATGACCAGAGTCTGTAGTATACTCTGTTCTAGTTATTATCTCCTCTAGTTTTCCATAACGGAGTAGTTGGAATTTGTCCTCATTGAACATCATATTGTTTACCGTTGCCCACTGGAAAACTTTGTTTATATCTTCTTGGAGGTTTAACCGCTTCCTCAGCAGATGACAGCCTCATGCAAATCCTAGTATCATCCGCAAAGGATGATACGGTGCTGTGATGTATATCTCTGTCTATGTCTGACATGAGGAAAAGGAATAAGGTGGGGGCGAGTACTGTGCCTTGTGGAACAGAGCTCTTCACTATGGCAGCCTCCGATTTAACTCTGTTGACCACTACTCTTTGTGTTCGATTTGTTAGGAAGTTGAAGATCCATCTCCCCACTTTCCCAGTTATTCCTTTAGCACGTATTTTATGGGCTAATACGCCATGATCGCATTTGTCAAATGCTTTTGCAAAGTCTGTGTATATTACATCTGCATTCTGATTTTCTTCCAGTGCATCCAAGGCTATATCATAGTGATCCAGAAGTTGTGAGAGGCAGGAGCGACCTGCCCTGAACCCATGTTGCCCTGGATTGTGCAGATTTTGGGAATCCAGGTGATTTGCAATCCTGCTTCTTAGCACTCTTTCAAAGATTTTTATGATGTGGGACGTCAGAGCTATTGGTCTATAGTTCTTAGCTAATGCTTTTCTGCCATCTTTATGGAGTGGGGCTATATCCGTCGTTTTAAGTGACTGTGGAATTTCACCCATGTCCAAGCTCCTCATCCATAGTGTACTTAGGGCACGCGAGAGGGGTTTCTTGCAGTTCTTAATGAAAACAGAGTTCCACGAGTCTGGGCCCGGGGCTGAGTGCATGGGCATGTTGTCAATGGCTTTTTCGAAATCTATCGGAGTTAGGGTAATGTCGGAAATCTGGCATACATTTATGGAGTTTTGAGGCTCATTCATGAAGAAATCATTTGGGTCGTCGATCCTCAGACCGATTAGTGGTTCACTAAACACAGAGTCGTACTGACTGTGAAACCACCAGCACCCATCAGTGACTTTCTCATGAACCAAGAATTACTGTATCGAACAGCCGAGTTGGGTACTCCTAGCAGAAGAGTATACCAGTTAGTAATTCCACAGTCACTAGTGAATGTAGCTTTACAGCTAGTTCACGATGTACCAGGTGTTGCACACCCTGGTATGGATCGTTCAGTAAAACAAGCCAGATTGAAATACTTTTGGCCTCGTATGGCAACTGATATTTCTGAGTATGTTAGGAAATGTAGTGTCTGCATGCAACATAAAGGCAATGCTAATGGTCCTAATCCAATCCAAGTGTATCCAACTACTAGCGAACCTTGGGAAAGAGTTGCGCTAGATTTGTTAACTAATTTCCAATGTTCCCTCCAAGGTAACAAACATCTGTGTGTTATGGTAGACCATTTCACCAGATATTGCGAGTTAGTCCCTATTGCAGATAAGACTGCCGAGACAGTAGCCAAAGCGTTTAAAGAACGCATTATCTGCAGGCATACCACTCCTAAGTCCCTAGTAACAGATAACGGAGGTGAATTCTGTAATGAAATTCTTGAAAATTTGTGTACCTTGTACAAGATCTCTAAATCCACCATTGTTCCTCATCATCCTGCCAGCAATGGGTTAGCGGAACGAACCAATAAGAAAGTACTTGATGTATTGAGAGCCACTATCAATCCCAATAGTGAAACTTGGGATGAAGTTATACCTGATGTGCAGTGTGCTATAAATTCTGCTTACAATGTTTCTATAGGTGACACTCCACATTATGCATTGTATGGTGTAGATAAACGTTTGCCTTATGAGTTGTTATATTCTAATCCGAAACCAAATTACAACCCTGATGATTTTGTAGCAACTCGTACCAGCTTAGCTCAAAGTGTTTTTAGAAGAATCCGTGAAACACTTCATAAATCAACAGCAGAATTTACAAGAGTCGCAAATACCCGAGTAAAGCCATCCAAAATCAAAGTAGGTTCGAGAGTTATGCTGACTAATTTTAACAAAACGTCTGCAATGCCAAAGCTTGATCAAAGGTTTGTTGGTCCTTATCGAGTAGTTGAACATATCACTGGAAATAAGTATAAGGTTAGAGAGATTAGTACTGGTCAGTATAAAGAATCGCATTTGGATCATATGAAGTTAGTATGTGATGATAATGATGTTCCAACCCAGACTAATGTGACAGACTCTGACAATCCTCCTGATCCTGTACTCTCTACCTCTGATACTCAGTCAGATGATCAACCTGAATGTCGTTATTCCCTACGTACACGACAGGTATTGAGAAATCCTCAAGTATCATTTGTAACTTCCAATTCAGATTTGCCTCAAATGCAGCATGAGTTAGCCAATGCTACAGAGTTTGATCCTCCCAGAGATGACACCCATTCTGCATATGCCAATCTTACCCTAGCAGAGTTGGGGTTAAATGTAAATAACCTGTATAGATGAATTATTACAGTATCAACTTATCAGTATTCAAGAATTTTTTTTTTTGTGTTCGTGTTCTCTCCGCATTCTGAGAGTTAACAGTCTAGATTTGCGTGCACCGAATCTGCCTTTCTGTTAAACACTCTTTCTTTGTATATATTCCTTCCTCAGAATCCGTAGATCACATGAATACAGATCGTTCGATCAAAATTTTTGTTTTTATCACTTGTAATCTCAATGTTGAGTTCGTTGTTCATTTGTTGAGTTTTAAGTTGTACTATAGTATACCTTGTATTGCATTACAGTTTCAGTTACGTAAGCTTTCATTCCAATGTTCTACTTATGTATCTATAATGTTTCATGCTGTGTACTTTGACATTGTATAGAATCAGCCCAAGCCGTATACCTGCCATCTCTAGTTTGTATTAGTTGTATGTCGAGACGACATACGTTAGCGTCGCCGAGCTCTCAGTAGTAGTAACCAGTTACCAGTCTAGTAACCAGTTACCGTAACCGTCCGTTGATTCAACTCATATTGTGCTGAGCTGACACTATTTCAAAACACCCACTATGGGGTACTGGCCAGACGGCTAGTCAGTTCTACGAGTGTAGCCAAGGAGATAGGTACGGCTGCGGGCTCTGTCCACATAACAGTAATTATACGTATAACAGCCTACGTGAGTATTTCTACCCTAATCCACGTATCGAACTCCCACATGATATTTCAATATTTCACTCATTTCCTTGTTGTCATCTGTGTAAGTCCCATCCTGTCTGAGTAAGGGCCCGATACTAGATGTGGTATTTGCCTTGTTTTTGGCATATGAAAAGAAATATTTTGAATTTCTTTCAATTTCACTAATAGCTTTAAGCTCCTCCTGTCTCTCCTGGTTCCTGTAAGAGTCATTTAACTTAAGTTCGATAGTTTCCACTTCCCTGGTCAGCGCCTCCTTTCGTGTATCAGATATTCTAGCACTCCTGAGGAGCTCAGTGACTCTTCGTCGTCTTCTGCAGAGGGAGCGTCTTTCTCTTTCCAGTTTACTCCTGCTCTTCTTTCTTAGGGGAATATGCCTAGAACATGCTTCAGCTGCCAGGAAGTTGATCCTTTCAAGGCACTGGTTTAGATCCATGTCATTTAAGATATCTTCCCAACACGTTTCGTTTAGGACATGGTTTACCTGGTCCCAGTTGATGTTCTTGTTGTTGAAGTTGTATTTTGTGAAGACATCTTCACAGGTACATGCATTCTGCTGATCAGGACCCCTATGCATGTATGTCTGGACTTCGATTAGGTTGTGATCGGAATTAGTTGTTTTTGATATTCTTATGTCTCTTATCAGGTCCTCATTATTTGTGAAGATAAGGTCAAGTGTGTTTTCTAGTCTCGTTGGCTCCACTATCTGCTGGCTTAAGGTGTGTTTTTCGCAGAGACTTAGTAGTTCATGTGTGTGTGACCTTTCATCTGCGCTACCTCCGGGGATTGTATCAGCTATAACATTATTTGCTACATTCTTCCATTTTGTATGTCTTAGGTTGAAATCAACAAGCAGTAAGTAAGGGTAGAAACATTTGAGCGTGTTTCTTTACACCGCTTGTAAAATGGGAAGTTATGGTTGTAAAATGGGAAATTATGAGTTCGTCGACTGGTGTGGAGTTTACCTGGAGTTTACCTGGAGAGAGTTCCGGGGGTCAACGCCCCCGCGGCCCGGTCTGTGACCAGGCCTCCTGGTGGATCAGAGCCTGATTAACCAGGCTATTACTGCTGGCTGCACGCAAACCAACGTACGAGCCACAGCCCGGCTGGTCAGGAACCGACTTTAGGTGCTTGTCCAGTGCCAGCTTGAAGACTGCCAGGGGTCTGTTGGTAATCCCCCTTATGTATGCTGGGAGGCAGTTGAACAGTCTCGGGCCCCTGACACTTATTGTATGGTCTCTTAACGTGCTAGTGACACCCCTGCTTTTCATTGGGGGGATGTTGCATCGTCTGCCAAGTCTTTTGCTTTCGTAGTGAGTGATTTTCGTGTGCAAGTTCGGTACTAGTCCCTCTAGGATTTTCCAGGTGTATATAATCATGTATCTCTCCCGCCTGCGTTCCAGTGAATACAGGTTTAGGAACCTCAAGCGCTCCCAGTAATTGAGGTGTTTTATCTCCGTTATGCGCGCCGTGAAGGTTCTCTGTACATTTTCTAGGTCAGCAATTTCACCTGCCTTGAAAGGTGCTGTTAGTGTGCAGCAATATTCCAGCCTAGATAGAACAAGTGACCTGAAGAGTGTCATCATGGGCTTGGCCTCCCTAGTTTTGAAGGTTCTCATTATCCATCCTGTCATTTTTTAGCAGATGCGATTGATACAATGTTATGGTCCTTGAAGGTGAGATCCTCCGACATGATCACTCGCAGGTCTTTGAGGTTGGTGTTTCGTTCTATTTTGTGGCCAGAATTTGTTTTGTACTCTGATGAAGATTTAATTTCCTCGTGTTTACCATATCTGAGTAATTGAAATTTCTCATCGTTGAATTTCATATTGTTTTCTGCAGCCCACTGAAAGATTTGATTGATGTCCGCCTGGAGCCTTGCAGTGTCTGCAATGGAAGACACTGCCATGCAGATTCGGGTGTCATCTGCAAAGGAAGACACGGTGTTGTGGCTGACATCCTTGTCTATGTCGGATATGAGGATGAGGAACAAGATGGGAGCGAGTACTGTGCCTTGTCGCATCCTACGACAAAACTGAGCTAATTTACCCGAAATGCTCTGCATAACAAGCAGCCTTGGTGTTACTTTGGCTTGTTATCTACAAGGAAAATGATATCTACACTTACATTGCGATCTACACCTTATATTGCAATCAACACGGTACCTAACCTAACCTAGGTTAGGTTAGGTACCGTGTTGATTGCAATATAAGGTGTAGATCGCAAAACAAAGTAGAATCATGACACGTAGATAACAAACTAAAGTAGCACCAGATATATTATATTATATTAAAGAAATGGCAAGAAGCCCCACAGGTTGCATCCTGGACGAGGGGAGAGGTAAGGGTAAGTCTCCCAACACCCGCTGTTCCTGTTATATGATAGATACTCAGGAGTAAGTCGACTGTCGTGGGTTATCCTGGGTTACTAACTCTTCTAGGTTAATAATCCTAGTGATTTTTTTTTGTGGCTCACTGGGTAGTGCTACACATATGCTGCTATGTATGATAATTCTATGTAACTGTATTTGTGTATACCTGAATAAACTTACTTACTTACTTATGGGCTCACACCTGAGGTTCCTGGGTTTGATCCCAACACAAGTGGAAACTTTAAATATTTTAATTATACCTGTTGCCTCTGCTTACTTAGCAAGTTTATTCAGGTACAGGTACACATAAATGCAATTACATAAATTATCATATATAGCAGCATATGTGGAGATGACCTAGTTAAGACACTTACCTGTTTTTAACTTTTAAATACATCACTTTGACTTTTTTGGGGGTTATCCTAGGTTCTCTACACACGTGCCGCTATGTATGATAATCTAGATAACTGTATGTGTATACCTGAATAAACTTACTTATTTCCACTGGGGTCCTTATGAAAAGTAGGTACCTGGATGTTAGTTTTTAGTTGTAGGTCGCATCCTGCGTCAGAGGGTCAAAGGATCTCAGATATAGTGGCTTTACTGGATTATTTTGGGTTAGTAACTTCCCTGGATACATAGTGCAGATAAAATCTCATTTATTTACATCTAAAAAGTTGCAGAAGAGTTTCCTTTAGACACTAGTATATATGGTTTCATTTTCTATATTTTCCACACTAACCAAAGAAAACGTTCACAGTACAAATCATTACCGTAAATTATTTTATTTTGGATAAGTATTTTATTTAAGCTTGGCGTACATAAAATGCATTTTTTACAATGGATTTGAGGGAACAAAGATGTTGTAGGTACATAAAATGTACATTGTATTGACTGAGCCTTTAATAAGCCAATAAGTCAACCTAAAAATATTTCCAATAGGAAATATTTTTAGGTTTGTAATAATGGTTTAATAGATAAGGTATAATATTTGGGAGAGATGCTTCAGATTTGGCTAGAGATTAACATAGTGTCGGTATGGTTATTATTGGTATGGCTATGTATGATAATTCTATGTAACTGTATTTGTGTATACCTGAATAAACTTACTTACTTACTTACTAAACACACATTGTAACCTTTGCAAAGAAATAATTTTTTTTTTTTTTTGTGTCTTATTTCCATTGGGGTCCTTCAGTCTTGTCTCCAATACGACACTTGTGCCTAAATAACCTTACTAGGATCCATGAAGTGATAAGAAGACTGTTCAGGTTAACAGCTAGGGTTAATAACTCGGAAAAGACTTGTAGTGTGCTTTATTTTAATTGTTGGGATTTAGGTTCCTTCTCAGGATGCGATCCACAATAGTCGACTAAATGTTAGGCGTCTATTAAAATATATAAGAATGAAGTGGAAACCCAACAAATTAATAGTAACAGGCGTCTCGTGGCTGGGTTGGCAACGCTCTCACCTCACACACCGTGGTTCATTCCCATCATGGGTGGAAACGTTTGGCATGTTTCCTTACACCTACTGTCCATGTTCACATCGAAATAAGTAGATACCTGGGTCTTAGTTGATTGGTGTGGGTCCTTGATGACACATTGACGTTCCTGGGTTGTCCTGGTTGGCTAACCCTCCGGGTTACAGATATTATCAGGCTAGTATCCATCTTGTCATCAGATGTATGCGTTCGTAAGTAAACGCTGGTCTTAATCTTTGCCAGTTTGGTTTCAGATCAGGAAAAGTACTGGCCTCATTACTTGATCTGAGCTTTTTATGTAGTAGACCACAACATCTTGTTGCTTAAACTAAAACATTATGGAATCAGGGGCCAGGGTCTCACAAACATGTCATCATTAATGACATTACTTCATCAACTCATCCTAACAATATAGGGTTGCCACAGTTTCCTAAGCCCTCTGTTTTTCCTCATCTACTTTAATGACCTACCTACTGCCTCCCAGATGACACAAACTTCATCATCTCGTATCTAGAACCTGCCGTCCTCAACAACATGGATCTGCCTGGATAACAACCATCAAACTCACTGACTTTTTGGGGGGAAGGGGGGGGGGAGGTTATCCTAGATAATTTACACATGTTATTTTGCAAGACAGTTGAAATCACCCAAAGCTTGTGTAATTATATTCATGAGTAATTATACCTAAATAAACTTAATATTAGGAGACCTTCTACACAGTGTTTGGAAATACAGCTAAAAATATTCTTTGAAAATAAAGGTAAATAATACATACACGGAAAGACAGGATGGTGGAAAATACTTGAGGTATAACACCTTGACACTAAACTAAAAACACATCCAGCATCTATTAAAAAAAATCCTAAACTGTGAGTATTTTCACACGTTACTTTGTACAACATGCATCACTACTCTGTACAATTATCTTATCTGTCCTTTACTCACCTATGGCTGATTGGTAATTGAGACAACACTGACTCAACGATCACTCAACCAGGTTCCAGACAACACACATCCTTGACATTCAAAAGTTTGAATTTACTTAATATACTAAACATCGACACATAGTGTTGTGAATACTGTATAGACAGGACACTCGTTGTAAATAATAACCCAGTGCTCAAGTACTTCCTGGAGAGCTGCAACAGAATGCATAGAAACAATGCAAGAAACGATCATCTCTTTCATCTACCACTTGTATGATTAGACCTGTTTAGAAACTCCAAGCAAATAACAAGCTCAAAAATACACAACTCTCGCTGACGATAGGAAAAATTCCCTATCTGCTAACTAATTTACGAAGACTCAAAAAATTCCCTATCTGCTAACTAATTTACGAAGACCCAATTAGCATTAATACTCACTGTCACTACTATATTTATATCCCCTTAATAATTATTAATGACCAAAAATGTCCTTCCGGTTTTGTATTGCTTTTGTATTAACATACTGTATTAAACCGGGCATTTAAATAATATAAACCACAACTGAACGCTGTCAAGTAGTAATTTCAAGTTTTAGATTTACTCTGCCTCTTCTGTACGGCTCTCCAGCTTTTGGAGAATATATGGTATAGGTGCTAGATATTTCGAATGTGCTGAGCTAAAGCTCCTGGGCCCTCTTTTAAGGTGCCGATCTCCTGATCTTAGAGCTTTTATGGGAGAGTAGACTAGTACCTCCAAGGACATTTAAGGAAAAAGACACACAAAAGCGGTGTACTGTGATCCTACATTAACTACGTTTCGCCCACACAGTGAGCTTTATGCGAAATAGAGCCCCTGGCCTCTCTGGAATAACAATGAAACAGATAAAGTTCCTACCTAGAAATTGTAAACAGTCTTTGGTAAATATCTTTAATGCCATCTTGGCCTCAGGACATTTTCCAGTGGTTTTTAAGACTGCTAGGATGATCTTTCTAGGTAAACCCAATAAAGACATCCACCAACCTGGGAACTATAGACCTATATCTTTACTTGAAGTCACTGGAAAAGTTCTTGAGAAGGTCATTTCCAACAGATTGAACTACTATATGGAGTTTAATCACTTTTTTACTGAAAAACAATTTGGCTTTAGAACACATAGAGGTACCAATCATGCAATAAATGTTATTTTCGATACTGTAGCAAGTCTAAAACATCAGGGCAATCTTGCCTTAATTGCCACCAGAGATGTTCATAAAGCTTTTGATAGCTTATGGCATGATGGCCTTATATACAAACTCATCGACCTACCAGACCATAACTGGACTTTTCTCAGATTAATTCATAATTTCTTAACTCAAAGAAAAATCATTCCCACCTTTCATGGCAGGTCGGCAGAGCCTTTTATACCGACAGCTGGTGTCCCACAAGGTTCTTGTCTAAGTCCAATTCTATTCAACATTTATGTGAATGACCTTCCTCAACCAGAGTTTAATGATACAATTGTGACACAGTTTGCAGATGATGTTATTCATGTCGTCTCATCAGCTCCGGTAACAGGAAAATACAAGTATGAGAGAGTCATAGAAAAAATGAATATTGAACTTCGTAGAACATCTAATTGGGAAAAGAAATGGAGAATTACGACTAATCCTGACAAGGTCCTTGTTAGCATGATAGGATGTTTTGCATCAACAATTGAAGATAAAGGGGGTATCTCCATCAGAGGTACACCTGTAGCCATTAGAAACCCTAACAAGATTTTGGGATATGAAATAGACAGGCTGCACCACTCAACATATCATGTAACTAAAAAGATCAACATAGCCAAACCCGGTCTTAGCAGTCTCTTTCGATTCAATCAAGCCCCTCAACATGTCAAAAAACATCTGTATAAAATGATAATAAGACCAATACTCGAATACCCTTGTGTCCCAATGTCATTAACAACAAAGACCAACATGCTACGGCTACAAAGGGTCCAGAATAGAGCTCTTCGCTTCATTACCGATACCAGGAGGAGTGACAGAGTTAAAATGGCAGATTTACACATACAACAAGATATTACTGCCATAAATGTACGCCTCGACACTCTAAAAAAGAAACAACTCTATTCAATGCAAGAACTATACATGCCAGATAGAGAACATCCTATACAAGTGGGAAATACCACGGATTATATAATGAATACTTCTCCTCACAGGACTCAAAGAATGACTCTCCCACAGAGGGTCCGTCGTTTTATACATAAAGATGATTACCATCGACCCATGATATTGAGCAACCTCCCTGATGAAGAAGATTGGATAGCACCAGAACCCTTCTATGTATACTGAGAACATCATCGCCCCCAATTAGGGAGACATCTTCTATAACAATCTAATGTAAAAATTATGCTATTTACCATGGCTGGACACCACCTGTAAGAAGCCATTGTCATGTAATTTCATAAACTGGCCAGAAAATTATTGCCTTCATTGTCGCATAAATATTCGTTGTGCAATCGCAAAAAAAAAAAAAAAAAAAAAAAAAAACCAATTGCAACTTGTATAATTACTACCAATTCAGAGTCATGTACTTATATATCTGTTATATCTATGTGACTCTGATGGGTTAGTATTATACCTCTTAAAGAATATCTTATCATTTCACATACACTTTTTAAATTACACCAAAGTGGTTGGGCCACTTACCTTTTATATCCTACCTCTCCCCCCCCTCCCACCCTTTTCCAATATTTCCATCCTTACCCATCTTACCAAAGCTCTGGTCATCATCATCAGAAGAAGTGAGCTTTATCAAGTCACAAACAGATCTGTTTGTGACTTGATAGAGCTAACTTAGTGTCCATTTCTCCATCCTGGTATAAAATACCATTTATCTCCTACATTTAAGGAACATGAGCAATAACTCCACTGACTCTAGAGTCAGAACATTGAGTTACAACAACAACTCCTGTTTACTCATCATCCCACAGTAAATAACAAGTGAATTCGGTCATCACTATAGACACGGGTATTTTAAATCTACAGATTCCAGCTGTTTGTGTTCAATGAAAGTAGAGAATAAGAGGCAGGGAACTCCGGTCGAGTGAGGCTACCAACCAACCATCAGTTGGTTAATTGAGAAATGAGACCGTCTATAAAACCGTAATAGGCTTATGGTCTCCCGCGGATCCAATTTACCAAAACCGGATTTATAAGAGCTGAGGGGGAACTAAGAGGAACCCAAAAGGAGAAACAGGGAAGACGGGGCGTGTAGAGAAACACGAGGAAGAATGTCATGAACAAAGAAGAGAGAGAATTGAAAAGATATAAATTGCTGGAGACATAGATAATTTCGTTTTTAAATTAAATAAACGATGCTGAATAGGAAGAGAGAGACGTAAATAATGAGAAAGATCTGACCAAGAGACCGAAACATACACAGACCAAAATAAAAAAGACAGAGATACTGACAGACAAACCCAAAGAGAATGACAAACAAACAAAAACAGGGAGAACAACAGAAAAATAAAGATAAATCAAGTGAGAACGACAGAACGACACAGACAAATCAATAGTGAGAACGACGGAATGACGTAAACAGATACTAAACCACTTGGGAGAACAGCAGACACAAGCTGGCTGGAAGAAATATAGAAAACAATCTGGCAGATATAAAGTGAGAAATAAGAGAGACAGTGAAAATTCGTCAACATCAGTCATCACATCCACCAAGACCAGTCATCACATCCACCAAGACCAGTCATCACATCCACCAAGACCAGTCATCACATCCATCAAGACCAATCATCACATCCACCAAGACCAGTCATCACATCCACCAAGACCAGTCATCACATCCACCAAGACCAGTCATCACATCCATCAAGACCAATCATCACATCCACCAAGACCAGTCATCACATCCACCAAGACCAGTCATCACATCCACCAAGACCAGTCATCACATCCACCAAGACCAGTCATCACATCCACTAACACCAATCATCAAACCAATACCAGTCATCACATCCACCAAGACCAGTCATCACATCCACCAAGACCAGTCATCACATCCACCAAGACCAGTCATCACATCCACCAAGACCAGTCATCACATCCACCAAGACCAGTCATCACATCTACTAACACCAATCATCAAACCAAGACCAATCATCACATCCACCAAGACCAGTCATCACATCCACCAAGACCAATCATCACATCCACCAAGACCAGTCATCACATCCACCAACACCAGTCATCAAACCAAGACCAGTCATCACATCAACTAACACCAGTCATCACATCCACCAAGACCATTCATCACATCCACCAAGACCAGTCATCAAACTCACAAAGAACAGTCATCACATCCACCAACACCAGTCATCACATCCACCAACACCACTCATCACATCCACCAACTCCAGTCATCATATCCACCAACAGTCATCACATCCACCAACACCAGCCATCAAACCAAGACCAGTCATCACATCACCAAGACCAGTCATCAAACCCACCAAGACCAGTCATCACACCCACCAAGACCAGTCATCACATCCACCAAGACCAGTCATCACATCCACCAAGACCAGTCTTCACATCCACCAACACCAGTCATCAAACCAAGACCAGTCATCACATCCACCAAGACCAGTCATCAAACCCACCAAGACCAGTCATCACACCCACCAAGACCAGTCATCACATCCACCAAGACCAGTCATCACATTCACCAACACCAGTCATCACATTCACCAACACCAGTCATCACATCCACCAACACCATTCATCACATCCACCAAGACCAGTCATCACATTCACCAACACCAGTCATCAAACCCACCAAGACCAGTCATCACATCCACCAACACCAGTCATCACATCCACCAAGACCAGTCATCACATCCACCAACACCAGTCATCACATTCACCAAGACCAGTCATCACATCCACCAACACCAGTCATCACATCCACCCAGACCAGTCATCACATCCACCAAAACCAGTCATCACATCCACCAAGACCAGTCATCAAACCCAACAAGACCAGTCACCACATCCACCAACACCAGTCATCACATCCACCAAGACCAGTCATCAAACCCACCAACACCAATCATCCCATTCGCCAACACCAGTCATCACATCCACCAAGACCAGTCATCACATCCACCAACAACAGTCATCACATCCACCACCACCAGTCATCAAAACAAGACCAGTCATCACATCCACCAAGACCAGTCATCAAAACAAGACCAGTCATCAAAACAAGACCAGTCATCAAAACAAGACCAGTCATCACATCCACCAAGACCAGTCATCAAACCCACCAACACCAGTCATCACATCCACCAACACCAGTCATCACATCCACCAAGACCAGTCATCACATCCACCAACAACAGTTATCACATCCACCAACACCAGTCATCAAAACAAGACCAGTCATCACATCCACCAAGACAAGCCATCAAAACAAGACCAGTCATCACATCCACCAAGACCAGCCATCAAACCCACCAACACCAGTCATCACATTCACCAACATCATTCATCACATCCACCAAGACCAGTCATCACATTCACCAACACCAGTCATCAAACCCACCAAGACCAGTCATCACATCCACCAAGACCAGTCATCACATCCACCAAGACCAGTCATCACATCCACCAACACCAGTCATCACATTCACCAACACCAGTCATCAAACCCACCAAGACCAGTCATCACATCCACCAACACCAGTCATCACATCCACCAACACCAGTCATCACATCCACCAAGACCAGTCATCACATCCACCAAGACCAGTCATCACATCCACCAACACCAGTCATCACATTCACCAACACCAGTCATCAAACCCACCAAGACCAGTCATCACATCCACCAACACCAGTCATCGCATCCACTAAGACCAGTCATCACATCCACCAAGACCAGTCATCACATCCACCAACACCAGTCATCACATTCACCAACACCAGTCATCACATCCACCAACACCAGTCATCACATCCACCAACACCAGTCATCACATCCACCCAGACCAGTCATCACATCCACCAAGACCAGTCATCACATCCACCAAGACCAGTCATCAAACCCACCAAGACCAGTCACCACATCCACCAACACCAGTCATCACATCCACCAAGACCAGTCATCAAACCCATCAACACCAGTTATCACATCCACCAAGACCAGTCACCAAACCCACCAAGACCAGTCATCACATCCACCAACACCAGTCGTCACATTCGCCAACACCAGTCATCACATCCATCAACACCAGTCTTCACATCTACCAACACTCTCCAGGTAAACACCAGTCATCACATCCACCAACACGTCATCACATCCACCAACACCAGTCATCAAACCCACCAACACCAGTCATCACATCCACCAACATGTCATCACATCCGCCAACACCACTCACCACATCCACCAAGACCAGTCATCAAACCCACCAAGACCAGTCATCAAACCAACCAAGACCAGTCATTAAGCCCACCAAGACCAGTCATCAATCTTCAGCCTACCACTGTTCCACCTCATCTGTCTGCAGTATATAAGCTCCGTCTCGGTGAATATTCTGCACTTTTATCATGACTGATGGATTGAACACATCGGCTTCAGTCTTAGGGACTGATTACCTCAAACTCATCTTTCACCGTTTCTCTGCAGTGGATTAAAGCCACTGGCTGGCGAAAGGTTTCCAGAATAAAGACTCCCAAGTGTCTTATATATCAACTTGTCGGGTTTCTATATAATTTATCCAACTTCTTATGAGTTAGTGTTATCAAAGCTTATTCTTTGGGTAGAACTGAAAATGGGTTGGGCAAACATTTTTTGTTGTTGGGTTTTGGTGTGAATAAGACCTACCTAGTATGGGCCAGTATGTCTAGAATAGGTGGATGTGTGTTTTGACCTGTTAGTTAATTATCCAATCATGTCATTAGTTGAAGTCACTCCAAAAACCTTTATCTAGACAAGGGCAGTTTGTGTCCAGGTATAGTCTTATTTTTAACATCCCGCGGGTTTCAGTGGATGGACCTTTCATGTGGGGAGTAACTCAGTAATGTACTACCTATTTGAATGCATTTGTGTAGTTAACAGGAGCTTATCACCTGGTGTGTGGATGTGTGTAGGTTACAAAATCCCTTTAAGAACCCCGCGAAATATATATACGAGTCACGGTTAACACCTGGACTAGCTAGACAAGAGAAGTAGTCTTGTCGGTGTGTGTCATATGTGTGAATGATCAGGGGAAGTCCTTTCCTTCCACACTTTTAATACGACTGAAGAGCTGTGAGCTGGTAGGTTATGAGCTTCCGGCCTTCAAGATGTGGCATTGTGGTGTAATTGTATAGCCTAGTTGAAGGGTAATCACATATACTAGGCTAATTAATCTACATCTTACTCAAACTTATCTATGTACTTATAGACAAGAGACTGAGTAGGAGTCAGTTCAGATTACTGTTATATTAAGAAATTCGTAATTAACTAGAAAAACTATCATAGATTTTTTTCCTTAACACAAAATAATTTTGATTATGAGAATGCCCTGGTCACTGAAGCTACAACTGTGGGAAATTAAAAAAAAAAGCCTAGACAAGTATATGAGTAATATAAGATGGACCTGCCAAGCATTAGTTACTAAGATTATTGAAGCTTATTCTTTGGGTAGCATTGGGAGTATTTGCAGTACTGTATGATGTGTAGCCGCTTTCACAAAACTCCATACTGTAAACTGACACTTTTTTACCACCGAAATCTTGCAGCCTACCGCCCTGGGTAGCTGCACCCCTCACCCCTGGGTAGCTGCACCCCTCACCCCTGGGTAGCTGCACCCCTCACCCCTGGGTAGCTGCACCCCTCACCCCTGGGTAGCTGCACCACTCACCCCTGGGTAGCTGCACCCCTCACCCCTGGGCAGTTGCACCACTCACCCTCCTTCCCTAGCTACTCCTCTGGGCATACCGTCAGTTAACCCGAAGAATCACTGAGCTCCTCAAGAATGCCAGATTATCTGTTACACGGAAGGAAGTGCTAACCAGGGAAGTGGAAAATACTGAGCTGAAGTTAAAGGACTCATACATGATCCAGGAGAGACAAGAGAAGCTAAAAGCGATTAATGAAATTGAAAGAAATTCGAAATATTTCTTTTCATATGCCAAAAACAAGCCAAAAACCACTTCTAGTATAGGGCCCCTGCTCAGACAAGACGGATCCTACACTGACGACAACAAAGAAATCGACGAGATACTGAAATCGCAATATGACTCGGTGTTCAGCGAGCCACTAACCAGTTTAAAGATAGACGATCCAAACATTTTTTTCATGAATGAGCCTCAAAACCCTGCCAATGTAGGCCAGATTTATGACATAACCCTAACTCCACTAGACTTTGAGAAAGCCATCGACGACATACCCATGCACTCAGCCCCAGGCCCAGACTCGTGGAACTCTGTGTTCATTAAAAACTGTAAGAAACCCCTCTCACGGCCCTAAGTATGCTATGGAGAAGGAGCTTAGACACGGGCGAGATTCCACAGCTACTAGAAATAACAGATATAGCCCCACTCCATAAAGGTGGCAGCAAAGCAGTAGCTAAGAACTACAGACCAATAGCTTTAACGTCTCACATCGTAAAAATCTTTGAAAGAGTTCTAAGAAGCAGTATAGCAAACCACCTGGACTCAAAAAAGTGCACACCCCAGGGCAACATGGTTTCAGAGCAGGTCACTCCTGCCTTTCGCAACTGCTAGACCACTATAATATGGTCCTAGATGCACTGGAAAACAAACAGAATGCAGATATAGTATACACAGACTTTGCAAAAGCCTTTGACAAATGCGACCATGGTGTAATAGCACTCAAAATGCGTGATAAAGGGATAACCGGCAAAGTAGGCAGATGGATCTTCAACTTTCTATCCAATCGCACACAAAGAGCAATGGTAAACAGAGTTAAATCAGATGCTGCCAAAGTGAAGAGCTCTCTTCCACAAGGCATAGTACTCGCACCTATCCTGTCCCTTATTCTCATATCAGACAGACAGAGATGTAAACCACAGCACTTTATCATCTTTTGCAGACGATACTAGGATCTGCATGAGAGTGTCATCCATTGAGGACACAGCAAATCTCCAAGAAAATATAAACCAAGTTTTCCAATGGGCAACAGAGAACAATATGATGTTCGATGAAGACAAATTCCAACTACTCCGTTATGGAAAACTGGAGGAAATAATAACTAGGACTGAGTATACTACAAACTCTAATCACACAATAGAGCGGAAAAGTAATGTGAAGGACCTGGGTGTGGTAATGTCCGAAGACCTCACCTTCAAGGACCATAACATTGCCACTATCACATCTGCGAGGAAACTGATAGGATGAATAATGAGAACATTCAAGACAAGAGATGCTAAGCCAATGATGATCCTTTTTAAACCGCAGTAGTGACGTGTACTAGCTCTGTGAAGACCTGTTTGCGCGCTCTCTACGAATTGAAGCAAGATGCCCTCCATCGAGCAACTTTACCAACAGCTTAAGGAAGAATTGAGGATGGCGAAGATGGAGATTCGGCGACTGACCGAGGAAAACAAGAAGATTCGTAGTAGTCCTCCTGTTTTGAGTCCTCAGGTCAAGAAGGGAAACTGGTCAGTGGCTGGACAGCAGGGAACGAAGTTGACGATCTAGAGGACAAATGGAAAGGTAGAAACGATGAAGAAGAAAGAGACTGCCGTGGAAACTGTTGTGGAAACATCTAATACATTCTCAGTGCTACCCGACGAATGTGAGTCGACTACTGGGAACGTCACAACGAACGACATTAAGGAAGGTAAGAATATTGTTGTTGTTGGGGATAGCCAAGTTAGGTATATGGATAGGGCGTTCTGCTTGAAGGACAGGAGTAGGAGACAGAGAGTTTGCTTTCCTGGGGCTGGGATGGAGGATATTGTTAGCCATCTGGATGACATCATGAGAGGTAATGGGAGCAATCCTATTATCTGTCTCAGTGCTGGAGGCAACGATGTTGGCAGACATAGGAGTGAAGACCTGATTAGCAGGTATAGGTCAGCAATAGAAATAATTAGGAGTAAGGGTGGGAACCCTGTCATATGTGGTGTTTTGCCAAGGAGGGGAGTTGGAAATGAATGGTTGTCCAGGGCAATTGGTGTCAATTGCTGGCTGGACAAATACTGTAAGGAAAATGCGGTAACATTCATTGACAACTGGGACCTCTTCTATGGCAGAAATGACATGTATACCAGGGATGGGGTTCACTTATCTAGGTCTGGGGTGGTAGCACTGGCAACTGCAGTGGAGGGAGCAGTTAGGACTTTAAACTAGGAATAGTTAGTGGTATGGGTTTTGACAGGAAAACAGTGAAGTCCCAGTGTAGTAATATTACGAGTTCTAGGGGAACTAGTAATAAGCAGAACGAGGTAGATATTGAAAAGCCAGGGACTTTGGGTGATAAGGACAGTAATAGGTTTAGTAGAAAAACAGAAATGAGCAGGAAGGGTAAAGAGAAAGGAGAGTCTTTCAATGTTTATTATGCTAATTGCCGTAGTGCTAGGAATAAGATGGACGAGTTGAGATTAGTTGCTAGTGCAGGTAACATTGATGTATTTGCCTTAACTGAGACGTGGTTTAATTCAAAAAGTCGGGACATGCCTGCAGAATGTCATATTCAGGGTTTTAAATTGTTCCAAGTAGATAGAAGTATCGGGAAGGGGGGTGGGGTGGCATTGTATGTCCGAGATCGCTTGAACTGCTGCATAAAAACGGGTATTAAGTCTGAAGTAACACATACAGAGTCTGTTTGGATAGAATTTTCAGAGGGGCATGAAAAACTGATTTTAGGAGTGATATACCGTCCCCCAAACTTAGATAGGGACCAAGGGAGACTACTATGGGAGGAAATTGTTAAGGCCACAAGGCACGATAATGTAGTAATTCTAGGAGACTTTAACTTTAGTCATATTGATTGGAATTTCTTGACTGGGAATTTAGAATCATACGACTTCTTAGAAGTAGTTCAGGATTGTTTTTTGAAGCAGTTTGTGACAGAACCTACAAGGGGAAATAACCTGCTTGACTTAGTTATGGCAAACAATGAATCCCTTGTTAATAATTTAGAAATTTCAGAGGAACTGGGTGCTAGCGACCACAAATCAATTACATTTAGCATTGAATGGAAGTATGATAGTAGCGATAACTCAGTAACAGTCCCAGATTTTCGCTTAGCAGATTTCGATGGGCTTAGAGAACACTTATCATCTGTTGACTGGGGTAACGAAGAGAGCTATCAATATGACAGTTTTCTGAACACTATACATGCTGCTCAAAGAACGTTTATCCCATATAAAGAAATTAGATCAAATAGAAATGACCCAAAATGGATGAATAATAGGCTCAAATATCTACTAGGGCATAAGAAAGGAATTTATAGGCGTATCAAAAGAGGCGAGGGTCATCTTATGAATCAGTACATTGACATTAAGAGGGACATTAAAAAGGGATAAGAAAAGCTAGAAGGAACTATGAAATTAAAGTTGCTAAGGATTCTAAAACTAACCCAAAAAGTTTTTTCCAGGTCTATAGAACAAAAGTTAGAGATAAGATAGGGCCCCTTAAAAATAACTATGGGCACCTTACTGACAAAGAGAATGAAATGTGCTCGATTTTAAATAATTATTTTCTCTCAGTTTTTACACAGGAAGACACTAACAATGTTCCAGTAATTAATTTTTATATTGGGCTAGAAGATAAATTATGTAACATCACAGTCACTAGTGAAATGGTTGTGAAGCAGATAGACAGATTGAAGCAAAATAAGTCGCCGGGTCCTGATGAGGTTTTTTCAAGGGTTCTTAAGGAATGCAAAATGGAACTCTGTGAACCATTAACTAATATTTTTAATTTATCTCTTCAAACAGGTGTAGTGTCTGATATGTGGAAGATGGCTAATGTAATTCCTATTTTTAAAACAGGGGACAAGTCGTTACCGTCAAATTACCGCCCAATAAGCCTGACCTCAATTGTAGGCAAATTACTAGAGTCAATTATAGCTGAGATTATAAGAAGCCATCTCGATAAGCATAGCTTGATTAAGGATACTCAGCATGGATTCACAAGAGGCCGGTCTTGTCTAACTAATTTATTAACTTTCTTCAGTAAAGCTTTTGAGGCTGTTGACCACGATAAAGAATTTGATATTATTTACTTAGATTTTAGTAAGGCTTTTGATAGAGTTCCGCACCATAGACTGTTAAAGAAAGTGGCAGCTCATGGCACTGGGGGAAAAGTGCTCTCGTGGATCGAGTCATGGCTCACTGACAGGAAGCAGAGAGTGTCCATAAATGGGGTTAAATCCGAGTGGGGATCTGTAACAAGTGGCGTTCCACAGGGATCAGTCTTGGGCCCGTTGTTGTTTATAATATATATCAATGATCTTGATGAGGGAATTACTAGTGATATGAGCAAATTCGCCGATGACACAATGATAGGTAGGATAATTGATTCAAACGTAGATGTTATGGAACTTCAGGAGGATTTAAACAAACTCTATTCTTGGTCAGAAAAGTGGCAGATGCAGTTCAATGTAGATAAATGCAAGGTTCTGAAGCTTGGGAGTGCCCATAACCCTAGTACTTATAAGTTAAATGATGTAGAACTTAGCCATACAGATTGCGAAAAGGACTTGGGGGTTATGGTGAGCAGCAACCTTAAACCAAGACAGCAATGCCTAAGCGTACGTAATAAGGCAAATAGATTACTGAGATTTATATCAAGAAGTGTAAGCAACAGAAGTCCAGAGGTCATACTGCAGATTTATACATCATTAGTAAGGCCTCACCTAGATTATGCAGCTCAGTTCTGGTCTCCGTATTACAAAATGGACATAAATTCGTTAGAAAACATTCAGCGTAGGATGACTAAATTAATACATAGCATTAGAAATCTTCCTTATGAAGAAAGATTGAAGACTCTTAAGTTACATTCACTTGTTAGACGAAGAATGAGGGGAGACCTGATCGAAGTGTATAAGTGGAAGATAGGTATTAATAAAGGGGATATTAATAAGGTCTTGAGGATGTCTCTCCAAGAGAGAACCCGCAGTAATGGATTTAAATCAGATAAGTTTAGATTTAGAAAGGACATAGGAAAGTATTGGTTTGGAAATAGGGTAGTTGATGAGTGGAACAGTCTACCTAGTTGGGTTATTGAGGCTGGGACTTTGAGTAGTTTCAAATTTAGGTTGGATAAGTACATGAGTGGGAGGGGTTGGATTTAAGTGGGAATTTCACATCAGAGCTTATTTCTTGGGTAGCATTGGAAATTGGGTTGGGCAAATGTTTTGTTAGTGGGATGAATTGTAAAGGACCTGCCTAGTATGGGCCAACAGGCCTGCTGCAGTGTTCCTCCTTTCTTATGTTCTTATGTTCTAGGCTGGAATACTGCTGTACATTAACATCCCCATTCAAGGTAGGTGAAATTGCAGAGCTAGAGAATGTACAGAGACCCTTTACTGCACGTTTAAGTTCCATCAAACACCTTAACTACTGGGAGCGCCTGGAAGCACTTGACTTGTACTCACTAGAGCGCAGGCGAGAGAGATATATCATAATCTACACCTGGAAGATTTTGGAGGGACTGGTCCGTAATATGCACACAGCAATCACTCCATACTAAAGCAAAAGACTTGGCAGGCGATGCAACATACCCCCAGTGAAAAGTAGGGGCGTCACTGGTACACTAAGAGAAAACACAATAAATGTCCGGGGCCCAAGACTGTTCAACAGCCTCCCACCAGAAATAAGGAGCATTACGGGAAGACCCCTGGTTGTCTGCAAGAGGGAGCTGGACAGATACCTGAAGACGGTGCCAGATCAGCCGGGCTGTGGTTAGTACGTTGGATTGCGTGCGGCCAGCAGTAACAGCCTCGTTGATCAGACCCTGATCCACCTGGAGGCCTGGTCGTGGACCGGGCTGCAGGGGCGTTGATCCCCGGAATGCCCTCCAGGTTCAGGTACCGACCTTTCCCCTTCCCCCCAATCTTATCTCTCATTTTTCACATGATGAGTGACGGGGCTGATGATGAGGGACGGTGTGTGACGGAAGAGTGTCGGCGTGTAAGGATGGTGAGATAGGAAGCTTATCTCGCTTCCGGAGAGCGAAACGTTGCCACAATAAAATGTCCCATTAGTTGCATCTGTGTCCATTCCTAACAATTTGTCGGAAATTCTACCATTATTATTGACCTGACATTGATGGAAAAAGGAATGTAAACTGACGGAGATAATAAGCTAGGGATGGGTATAGGTGGGTGATACAGAGAACCTGGTAAGAATAGGGCGTAGGAATGGTGGGTGATGGAGGAACTTGGTAGAAATGGGAGTAGGAGTGATAGGTGATATAGGAAGCTAGTAGGAATGGTGATAGGAATGGCGGGTGATGGAGATATATTGAGAGGAGGAAGTGGATAGTGCAGGAAACTGTTCTCGGGGGACCAATGGTCTCGTCCGATCCCCCGGAGCTACGAAACAAACACCAATTTATTAGGGCTTCTCTGTGTACAGTGTGCAGGGGGAGGGGTTAGGAGGGGAGAGGTGTGTGGAGAGAGAGAGAGAGAGAGAGAGAGAGAGGGGGGGGGGGAGGGAGAGAGAGTGAAAGAGAGAAAGTGTGGAGGGGAGGTGCGTGAAGGGAAGGTATATGAAGGGAAGGTGTGTGGAGAGGAAGGAGTTTGGAGAGATAGGTATTTGGAGAGGTGTAGGGAGGGGAGGTATGGGTAGAGGAGGTCTGTTTAGGGTGGGGGTATGTAGAGGGAGGTACATGTAGGGGGAGATGTGTGTGTGTGTGTGTAGTGGGAACTGTGTGGATGGGGGGTGCGTGGGGAGGAATCTTTGAGTGAAAAAGTGGGAGGTGTGAGTAAGATGCATTGAGTTGGGGACGAGGCATCTGTAGGCGTTGAGTGTGTAATGGGGAAATGTGGGTAGAAGGTCTAGAGATGGGAAAGAGGTGGGGGTAGATAAGAGGCGCTGAGTGATCAGGAGAAGATTTAGGTAAGGGGCTTAGCATGGGGGGGGGGGGGAGGAGGGTGTGGGGTGAGAGAGACGGGTTGAGAGAGGTGTGATGTAGGGTGATGAATGATACACTTGTGCAACGTTTGGGTATCATTGTGGAAATGTTTCACCAGCCAGTGTCTTCATCAGTCCAATGTAGAGAAGAACGGTGGAATATGAGGAGTTTGAAGTAATCAGTCCCTCAGCCTGGTGATGATGTGTTCAGTCCATCAGACTTGATTTATATAATGCTGTGTAGGGTGTTCAGAGGGTCGAACATAATGTGAACATGAAGCCAGTCAAGACTGCGAGAGAGACTGTTTTGAGGTCGAGTGCCGGCTTGAGGGATAAAGCTGGGGAGGTGCTCAGTGGTGGTTGACTAAAAGTCTGAAAATTGGGGAAGGGAAGGCGGAGGTCAACTAATAAAGAGAGGTTTTAGGAGGTAGAGTGTTAATGTGAGTGCCTGTGCACTCACCTAATTGTGATTGTACCTGGAGGTTACCTGGAGGTTATTCCGGGGATCAACGCCCCCGCGGCCCGGTCCATGATCAAGCCTCCCGATGGATCAGGGCCTGATCAACTAGGCTGTTACTGCTGGCCACACGCAGTCCAACGTACGAGCCACAGCCCGGCTGATCCGGCACTGACTTTAGGTATCTGTCCAGCTCTCTCTTGAAGGCAGCCAGGGGTTTATTGACAATTCCCCTAATGCTTGATGGGAGGCTGTTGAACAGTTTTGGGCCCCGGACACTTATGGTGTTTTCCCTTAGTGTACCAATGCCGCCCCTGCTTTTTATTGGGGGCATTTTGCATCGCCTGCCCAGTCTTTTACTTTCGTAGGGAGTGATTTCTGTGTGCACATTTGGGACCATTCCTTCCAAGATTTTCCTAGTGTAGATTAGGATATATCTCTCCCTCCTGCGTTCCAACGAGTACAAGTCAAGTGCTTCCAAGCGTTCCCAGTAGTTAAGGTGCTTGACAGAACTTATACGTGCAATAAAGGATCTCTGTACACTCTCTAGGTCTGCGATTTCACCTGCTTTGAATGGAGATGTTAATGTTCAGCAGTATTCCAGCCTAGAGAGAACAAGTGATTTGAAAAGGATCATCATGGGCTTGGGATCTCTCGTTTTGAACGTTCTCATTATCCATCCTATCATTTTCTTTGCACGTGCGATCGTGGCACTGTTGTGATCCTTGAAAGTGAGATCCTCAGACATTACTACTCCCAGGTCCCTTACATTATTTTTCCGCTCTATTGTATGGCCGGAGTCAGTAGTATACTCTGTTCTAGTTATTATCTCCTCCAGTTTTCCATAACGGAGTAGTTGGAATTTGTCCTCATTGAACATCATATTGTTTACCGTTGCCCACTGGAAAACTTTGTTTATATCTTCTTGGAGGTTAATCACGTCCTCAGCAGATGACAGCCTCATGCAGATCCTAGTATCATCCGCAAAGAATGATACGGTGCTGTGGTGTATATCTCTGTCTATGTCTGATATGAGGATAAGTAATAAGATGGGGGCGAGTACTGTGCCTTGTGGAACAGAGCTCTTCACTATGGCAGCCTCCGATTTAACTCTGTTGACCACTACTCTTTGTGTTCGATTTGTTAGGAAGTTGAAGATCCATCTCCCCACTTTCCCAGTTATTCCTTTAGCACGTATTTTATGGGCTATTACGCCATGATCGCGTTTGTCAAATGCTTTTGCAAAGTCTGTGTATATTACATCTGCATTCTGAATTTCTTCTAGTGCATCCAAGGCCATGTCATAGTGATCCAATAGTTGTGAGAGGCAGGAGCGACCTGCCCTGAACCCATGTTGCCTTGGATTGTGCAGATTTTGGTAATCCAGGTGATTGGCAATCCTGCTTCTTAGCACTCTTTCAAAGATTTTTATGATGTGGGACGTCAGAGCTATTGGTCTATAGTTCTTAGCTAATGCTTTGCTGCCACTTTTATGGAGTGGGGCTATATCCGTTGTTTAAAGTGACTGTGGAATTTCACCCATGTCCAAGCTCCTCCTCCATAGTGTACTTAGGGCACGTGAGAGGGGTTTCTTGCAGTTCTTAATGAAAACAGAGTTCCACGAGTCTTGGCCCGGGGCTGAGTGCATGGGCATGTTGTCGATGGCTTTTTCGAAATCTATCGGAGTTAGGGTAATGTCGGAAATCTGGCATACATTTATGGAGTTTTGAGGCTCATTCATGAAGAAATCATTTGGGTCGTCGATCCTCAGACCGATTAGTGGTTCACTAAACACAGAGTCGTACTGGGATTTCAATATTTCACTTATTTTCTTGTCGTCATCTGTGTAAGTCCCATCCTGTCTGAGTAAGGGCCCGATACTAGATGTGGTATTTGCCTTGTTTTTGGCATATGAAAAGAAATATTTTGAATTTCTTTCAATTTCACTAATAGCTTTAAGTTCCTCCTGCCTCTCCTGGTTCCTGTAAGAGTCATTTAACTTAAGTTCGATAGTTTCCACTTCCCTGGTCAGCGCCTCCTTTCATGTATCAGATATTCTAGCACTCCTGAGGAGCTCAGTGACTCTTCGTCGTCTTCTGTAGAGGGAGCGTCTTTCTCTCTCCAGTTTACTCCTGCTCTTCTTTCTTAGGGGAATATGCCTAGAACATGCTTCAGCTGCCAGGAAGTTGATCCTTTCAAGGCACTGGTTTGGATCCATGTCATTTAAAACATCTTCCCAACATGTAGAGGTCGATTCATAGCTCCTGGCCCAGCATCTTCGCTGGTGTGTTGCTGTGTGTGCTCACCTAATTGTGACTGCAGGGGTCGATTCATAGGTCCTGACCCCGCCTCTTCGCTGGTGTGTTTCTGTGTGTGCTCACCTAATTGTAGCTAAGGGTCGATTCATAACTCCTGGCCTTGCCTCTTCACTGCTCGCTACTAGGTCACTCTTCTCGATAAATGAGCTTCATCATACCTCTTCTTAAAGCTATGTATGAATCCTGCCTCCACTACATCACTTCCCAGACTATTCCACTTTCTGACAACTCTATGACTGAAGAAATACTTCCTAACATCCCTGTGATTCATCTGAGTCTTCAACTTCCAACTGTGACCCCATGTTGCTGTGTCCCATCTCTGGAACATTCTGTCTCTGTCCACCTTGTCGATTCCTCTCAGTAGTATTTTATGTCGTTATCATGTCCCCCCTATCTCTCCTGTCCTCCAGTGTCGTCAGGTCGATTTCCCTTAAACTCTTCTAGTAGGACATACCTCTTAGCTCCGGGACTAGTGTTGTTGCAAACCTTTGCACTTTCTCTATTTTCTTTACGTGCTTGGCTAGATGTGGGTTCCAGACTGGTGCTGCATACTCCAATATAGGCCTAACGTATACGGTGTACAGTGTCCTGAACGATTCCTAATTAAGATGTCAGAATGCTGTTTTTAAGTTTGCTAGGCACCCATATGCTGCAGCAGTTATTTGGTTGATGTGCGCTTCAGGAGATGTGCCCGGTGTTATACCCACCCCAAGATCCTTTTCCGTGATTGAGGTTTGTAGTCTCTGGCCCCCCTAGACTGTACTCCGTCTGCGGTCTTCTTTGCCCTTCCCCAATCTTCATAACTTTGCGCTTGGTGGGGCTGAACTCCAGGAGCCAGTTTCTGGACCAGGTCTGCAACCTGTCCAGATCCCTTTGTAGTTCTGCCTGGTCCTCGTTCAATTAAATTCTTCTCATCATCTTCACATCATCTGCAAACAGGGACACCTCTGAATCTATTTCTTCCGTCATATCGTTCACAAATATCACGAACAGTACCGGTCCTAGGACTGACCCCTGTGGAACCCCGCTCGTCACAGATGCCCACTCTGACACCTCGGCACATACCATGACTCGCTGTTGTCTTCCTGACAAGTATTCCCTGATCCATTACAGTGCCTTCCCTGTTATCCCTGCCTGGTCCTCCAGCTTTTGCACTAATCTCTTGTGTGGGACTGTGTCAAACGCCTTCTTACAGTCCAAGAAAATGCAATCTACCCACCTCTCTCTCTCTCTCTCTCTCTCTCTCTCTCTCTCTCTCTCTCTTGTCTTAATGCTGTCACCCTGTCATAGAACTCCAGTAGGTTTGTGACACAGGATTTTCCTTCCCCGAAACCGTGCTGGCTGTCGTTAACCTCATTCCTTTCTAGGTGCTCCACCATTCTCCTCCCGATAATCTTTTCCGTGACTTTGCATACTATACATGTATGTGTATATGTATACGCGTTGTAATCGCGTATATATCGGAGTCTCTGAAACGTTGTCCTTTCGCGATGATCGCGTGTATGTAGGGTGACAGGTGAGCGTGTCTGCGTGCGTGCGAGTAATAGAGCAAGAGAAGACTGTAGCAATTACACAGAGAGACGGGTGTAGGCTCCTGTGTATGTGTAATTACCCGTGTGTGTTCATGTGCATCTTATCAGAGCATATCTCTACCAGACTGATGAGTACAAGGAAATACAAGAACAAGGGAGGTTCGCACTTTACTTTTTCATAGTTTATATCTTTTTTATAATAGTTTACCCTTTTTATCACTTTTATTATTATTATTATCATTAATTATTATTATTATTATTATTATTATTATTATTATTATTATTTAGGCTATTTTAATATTACGGTACTGTTAATATTGGTACCCTTTTTCTAATTATTATTATTGTTGTTGTTGTTGCTGATGTTATTGATATTATATCTATTGTTATTACTTCTATTTACATTTATACTACAATAATTTTCTGTTAATTTTGTTAATATTGATATTATAATAATCATTATTTACAGTGTTATTATTTATTTCCATTATTATAATTGTTTTAACGCTGTTGTTGCTATTACTACTAATGCTATTGTCAGGGCTATTTCTTTACGAGTATTGATAGGATTGCTAGCACTGTTTTTTTTGCTATTACTAATATATTTTTATGACGGTTTTTACGCTGTTGTCGATATTTCAGAAATTTACATTTCTCTGCTATTTCTGGTGTTATTTCTCAAGTTGCTGTTATTTTTGTTATTACTCCTACAGTATTTCTGAGATAAATGAAGTTAACAAATAATATTGATAGTGCTTTTACAGTGTGAGTATTCTTATTGTTGTTGCAATAATAATTATTATAATTATTTATGTGTCCTTATAGTTGGATCGCTAGTGCACTCAGGTCACACATTGAGGTCCGGAGTTCGAATTTCCTCCGGTACGGCTGGAAAGCATTAGGGACGTGTTTACATAAGACACCTGCTGTCCCTGTCCCTGTTCACCCATCAGTTTGCAATGGGTACCTGGGTGTTAGTTGACTGGTGTGGGTCGCATCCTGGGACATAACTGACCTAATTTGCCCGAAATGCTCTGCAGAACAATCGGTTTCTATATAGTAATATGTTATTGATGTCAGCTAGGAGTGTATACCTTGTATATGTACTTGTAGTAAATATATTATTATTATTATTATTATTATTATTATTATTATTATTATTATTATTATTATTATTATTATTATTATTATTATTATTATACATTTAAAAAACTCACTAATTTACTGGAATGTTGTTAGTGGCGTTCTAGTTGTTATAGTCAAGTAATGCTGCCGAATCATTTCTCTCAGGTATGCCTCATCCTTCAGTATATTTAGTAAGTGTGCATATTATAATATACAGTATGTATATTCTACATATTACATATACACACACGACTAGCGTGGTAAAGTACTGTGGACTCTGATGCAGAGTTTGCAGGTTCGAGTCCTGCCGTGGACGAGGAGACAAAGGTAGGTTTGTAAATAGCTTATATATATATATATATATATATATATATATATATATATATATATATATATATATATATATATATATATATATATATATATGCTTGTACATGTATGTGTAGTGTGACCTAAGTGTAAGAAGAAGCAGCAAGACGTACCTGAAATCTTGCATGTCTATGAGACAGAAAAAAGATACCAGCAATCCTACCATCATGTAAAACAATTACAGGTTTCCGTTTTACACTCACTTGGCAGGACGGTAGTACCTCCCTGGGTGGTTGCTGTCTACCAACCTACTACCTAGGATATATATATATATATATATATATATATATATATATATATATATATATATATATATATATATATATATATATATATATATATATATATATATATATATATATATATATATATATATATATATATATATATATATATATATATATATATATATATATATATATATATATATATATATATATGCCTGCATGCAATAACCGGGAACAAGCGATCCAAAATGCAAAACAACCACGGGGGAAGTTGAATGATAGCTCTAGGCCTTTCGTGTTGCAATCAACACATCAGGAGCTCGCAATGTTGCAGAAAAAAGGAGGAATTCCAAGTAAATACGTTCCGAGGAAGCTTGTTTGCTTGAACAAACAAGTTTCCTCGAAACGTATTTGCTTGGAATTCCTCCTTTTTTCTGCAACACTGCGAGCTCCTGATGTGTTGATCCCAACACGAAAGGCCTAGATATGTATAAGCGTAAATCTTCCAGTGTGTTTATAATGCTTTTCTCAATTGTTCATCATATTAAAGAAGAAATTTGTTCAGCAGAGTCTCTTTATTTTCATCCGAAGTAATAATACACAGTTTTAAGAATTACCAATCAGAAGAGACTTCCATATTTTTCTCTCCTTCAAAATATTAACAATTATCAACAATTCATCATTATTGAAATTGATATCCCACGTTTATTTCCAACGAATTAATAAACTAGAAAAACAAACAATTATATTCCAAATTTTTACAAAGGCAGCTGAACGAAAAATCGGAGGAATTTAATAACATGGAATGAAAATTAAATTAGCCATTTTTGCTGGTAAGGGAAAGCCTGGATGGAAGACAGAGGGGGAGGAGTGGGAGGGAGGAATGGGGAGTGGAGTGGGAGGGGAGAAAAAGGGGTAAATGTGAGGTGGGGGAGATGGGAGGATGTATTAGAATGATCTCGGTGTTTTGGGGCATTTGTGCGTGAAAGCAATTTTCAATTTGCTTCCCTGATAACTGGAATGTGATTGGCGTTGCAGAGACGGGAGCCGCTGGGATGCATCGATATAATTGGTAACACAGCCACTCCTGTTCCGACGCAACCTGGATCGAGTGAATGTTGTTGTCTGTGAGAACGACTGCAGCAGTGTCTCCGGTGGTTGTCGAGCTGCCTTACTCCCACGCTGACCGGCGATGGATTGTTTGTTATCCCTGTAGTAGTGTCTCCCAGAGCAAACTGTAGCATAGGAGACAAGTGGCTGATGCACGCTTTGAAGTTGAAGATTGAGACACTTATGCAACATATGAGAATCTTTATTCAGGAAACGTATCGCCACACAGTGGCTTCATCAGCCCAATACAAAGCAGAAAGTGTAAGGAGAGGAGGAGTTTGAGGTAATCAAAGAATTCTTCTACACTTGTCCAACCTTTGGACGAAGACCTACTTCGACTAGTGGATGGTACCACTATGACCCCGCCTATTCCTGCTTCGTCTCACCTGACTACAGTACATAAGCCACTTCTACGGCCCTATGCTGTACATTCTACAAGAGTGATGGACTGAACACATCGACTCTAGGCTGAGGGACTGATTACCTCAAACTCCTCCTCTCCTTACACCTTCTGCTTCGTATTGGACTGATGAAGCCACTGTGTGGCGAAACGTTTCCTGAATAAAGATTCCCATACGTTGCATAAGTGTCTCAATCTTCAACTTGTCGGTTTTTCAAACCATTCATCACACGCTCTGAAGTGTTTAGTATGCAAGTCCACGTAAACTGCCACCACTGTATATCAATGACACATTTAAGTATATTACAACTAATGTACAAATATATAATAATCTTTATAATCTCTTTGGAATTACAGATGTATATGTACTCTTATAAGAATATAAGAACGTAAAAAAAAAGAAACACTGAAGCAGGCCTACTGGCCTATGCGAGGCAGGTCCAATTCTTCCACCGGCTTAAGCCAATGCCTGTAAAGAGGAGCTTAGCAAACCTTTGGCTAATCTTTTCAACATATTACTACAAACTGGCATGGTGCCAGATAAGTGGAAAATGGCAAATGTGATACCTATTTTCAAAGCAGGTGACAGGTCCTTAGCTTCGAACTATAGACCAATAAGCCTAACCTCCATAGTGGGAAAATTTATGGAATCAATAATTGCCGAGGAAGTTCGTAGCCACCTTGAAAAGCATAAATTAATCCTAGGTTGAGGGACTGATTACCTCATTTTCTGTACATAGTTCTACTGTCTTCAAGTTATGTCCTAGAATTTGTATTGATAAAGCCACTGGATGGCGAAACGTCTACAATAAAGATACCCAGATGTTGCACATGTGTCTTAATCTCATCTTGTCGGTATTATATACCATTCGTACACAACTTGTCAGACACTGCAACATCATGGAATCTTAATTCTGAGGACATGTACATAACCTTCACGACTACGACAACTACTACTACAACTAACCCATCTCTTTGGGAAGGACCTACTTCCACTGGGGAATCCCGCCTACCAGTGAATATGCCCTCGTCTGCTACACCTGACGTTACTATATAAGCGCCAGGCTCCTTTCTTCTGCTTCAGAATCTCCACGACTATGGTGCTCTTTGCACCTACTCCTAGGTTGAGGGACTGATTACCTCATTTTCTGTACATAGTTCTACTGTCTTCAAGTTATGTCCTAGAATTTGTATTGATAAAGCCACTGGATGGCGAAACGTCTACAATAAAGATACCCAGATGTTGCACATGTGTCTTAATCTCATCATAAATTAATCAACGAATCTCAGCATGGTTTTACAAAGGGGCGTTCCTGCCTTACGAATTTATTAACTTTTTTCACTAAGGTATTTGAGGAGGTAGATCATGGTAATGAATATGATATTGTGTATATGGACTTCAGTAAGGCGTTTGACAGGGTCCCACATCAGAGACTATTGAGGAAAATTAAGGCACATGGAATAGGAGGAGAAATTTTTTTCCTGGATAGAGGCATGGTTGACAAATAGGCAGCAGAGAGTTTGCATAAATGGGGAGAAATCAGAGTGGGGAAGCGTCACGAGCGGTGTTCCACAGGGGTCAGTGTTGGGCCCCCTGCTGTTCACATAAACGACATAGATGAGGGCATAAAGAGCGACATCAGCAAGTTTGCCGATGACACCAAAATAGGCCGTCGAATTCATTCTGACGAGGACATTAGAGCACTCCAGGAAGATTTGAATAGACTGATGCAGTGGTCGGAGAAGTGGCAGATGCAGTTTAATATAGACAAATGCAAAGTTCTAAATGTTGGACAGGACAATAACCATGCCACATATAAACTAAATAATGTAGATCTTAATATTACGGATTGCGAAAAAGATTTAGGAGTTCTGGTTAGCAGTAATCTGAAACCAAGACAACAGTGCATAAGTGTTCGCAATAAAGCTAATAGAATCCTTGGCTTCATATCAAGAAGCATAAATAATAGGAGTCCTCAGGTTGTTCTTCAACTCTATACATCCTTGGTTAGGCCTCATTTAGATTATGCTGCACAGTTTTGGTCACCGTATTACAGAATTGATATAAATTCTCTGGAAAATGTACAAAGGAGGATGACAAAGTTGATCCCATGTATCAGAAACCTTCCCTATGAGGATAGACTAAGGGCCCTGAATCTGCACTCTCTAGAAAGACGTAGAATTAGGGGGGATATGATTGAGGTGTATAAATGGAAGAAAGGAATAAATAAAGGGGATGTAAATAGTGTGCTGAAAATATCTAGCCTAGACAGGACTCGCAGCAATGGTTTTAAGTTGGAAAAATTCAGATTCAGGAAGGATATAGGAAAGTATTGGTTTGGTAATAGTGTTGTGGATGAGTGGAACAAACTCCCAAGTACAGTTATAGAGGCCAGAACGTTGTGTAGCTTTAAAAATAGGTTGGATAAATACATGAGTGGATGTGGGTGGATGTGAGTTGGACCTGATAGCTTGTGCTACCAGGTCGGTTGCCGTGTTCCTCCCTTAAGTCAATGTGACCTGACCTGACTAGGTTGGGTGCATTGGCTTAAGCCGGTAGGAGACTTGGACCTGCCTCGCATGGGCCAGTAGGCCTGCTGCAGTGTTCTGTCGTTCTTATGTTCTTATGTTCTTAGTGAGGCCAGACACGTCACTTAAGGGAGGAGCACGGCATCCGACCTAGTAGCACAAGTTAGTCAGGCCCAACTCACACCCACTCATGTATTTATCTAACCTATTTTTAAAACTACACAACGTCTTAGCTTCTATGACGGTACTCGGGAGTTTGTTCCACTCATCCACAACTCTATTACCAAACCAGTGATTTCCTATATCTTTCGTGAATCTGAATTTTTCCAATTTAAAGCCATTGCCGCGGATCCTGTCTATGCTAAATATTTTTAGCACGCTATTTACATCCCCTTTATTAATTCCTGTCTTCCATTTATACACCTCAATCATATCCCCCCTAATTCTACGCCTTTCTACAAAGTGCAGATTCAAGGCCTCAGTCTATCCTCATAGGGAAGATTTCTGATACATGGGAACAACTTTGTCATCCTCCTTTGTACGTTTTCCTGAGCATTTATATCCAATCTGTAATACGGTGACCAGAACTGTGCAGCATAATCTAAATGAAGCCTAACCAAGGATATATAGAGTTGAAGAACAACCTGAGGACTTCTATTATTTATACTTCTTGCTAAGAAGCCAAGAATTCTGTTAGCTTTATTGCGAATACTAATTGCGAATACTTGATTTTAGATTACTGCTAACCAGAACTCCTAAATCTTTTTCGCAATCCGTAATATTAAGATCTACATTATTTAGTTTATATGTGGCATGGTTATTGTCCTGTCCAACATTTAGAACTTTGCATTTGTCTATACTAAACTGCATCTGCCACTTGTGTATAAAATATTTAAAGATTTCAGATGTTTTAACATATTATTTCCTCATAGAGTCCATTTCAGTTACCAATCATTATATTTCTGATGAAATATATTCTAAGTTCATTTCTACATTGACGTTTTTGTAATTCGAAATTGTTATTTCGAATTACTGGCACCAAGAAATCTTTCCATTCACCTTTTCTGTATTTGTAGGTGAATGGTTCAGAGAACCGACATGTTGATAAATTAGACACATGTGCAACTCTTAGGTATCTTTATTGAGGAAACGTTTCGCCACACAGTGGCTTCATCAGTCCATACAAAGGAGAATCTTGAAGAACAGGAGGAGAATGAGGTAATCAGTCCCTCAACCTTGAGTCGATGTGGTCAGTCCATCAATCTTGAATAGAATACGGCATACGTGCTGAGAAGGAGCTTATAAACCGTTGGCAGGAGAGGTGCAGCAGTCATAGGTCGTGTAACATTTGTTCAATGTTGAAGTAGGTCGTGCCCAAGAATTAGGCAAGCGAAGAATTCCCAAGTATTAAGATCTCAAGAAGTTGCAGTGTCCTTATTATTAATTTCTTCTGTGATCCTCCTGATGAATAAAACATGTGCAATACCTTAGCATCATTAAAGATACGCAGGTGTTTTACATGTGTCGTATTCAACAACCTGTCTGCATTTTATACCATTAATGTTCTGATCCTCCTGTCATTTAACGAAGGCAGTACAAATGTTTTCATTTTCATCATAATTCATTTATCTTATGACTCACGAAATCGTAATGACACGATTGTAAACAAACCATACCATGGGTGGGGTTAGAACCCGCGATCGTACACTGATCGCGCGTTCTAACCCCACCCGTAGTATGGTTCATTTATCTTATATTTGATATAAACTTTGTTGTAGTTGCAACATTTTGTATAATTTATTTGCATTTGTCTTAAGGTGCAGAATCTACATACAGTATAATTTACACCTCGAATATTCTGTAGGAATTGATCTCATATCTATGGCTCAGCAGTCGTCGGAAAAAAATAAAGCTAACGAAAAGTAGAGGTGCTACTCTAAGAGATTATTCACTAAGGATGAAATTCCTTCATACATTCTGGTAATTACCAGCAGACCCCTAACACCGGGCTGCGGTGCCTACACTGGACTGCATGCGGTTAGCACCAACAGCCTAACTGATTCGTTTATCAACCAAAAGGGATCAGGTTACCTGGAGTTTACCTGGAGAGAGTTCCGGGGGTCAACGCCCCCGCGGCCCGGTCTGAGACCAGGCCTCCTGGTGGATCAGAGCCTGATCAACCAGGCTGTTGCTGCTGGCTGCACGCAAACCAACATACGAGCCACAGCCCGGCTGATCCGGAACTGACTTTAGGTGCTTGTCCAGTCTTCAAGCTGGCACTGGACAAGCACCTAAAGTCAGTTCCGGATCAGCCGGGCTGTGGCTCGTATGTTGGTTTGCGTGCAGCCAGCAGCAACAGCCTGGTTGATCAGGCTCTGATCCACCAGGAGGCCTGGTCTCAGACCGGGCCGCGGGGGCGTTGACCCCCGGAACTCTCTCCAGGTAAACTCCAGGTAACCTGATCCCTTTTGGTTGATAAACGAATCAGTTAGGCTGTTGGTGCTAACCGCATGCAGTCCAGTGTAGGCACCGCAGCCCGGTGTTAGGGGTCTGCTGGTAATTACCAGAATGTATGAAGGAATTTCATCCTTAGTGAATAATCTCTTAGAGTAGCACCTCTACTTTTCGTTAGCTTTATTTTTTTCCGACGACTGCTGAGCCATAGATATGAGATCAATTCCTACAGAATATTCGAGGTGTAAATTATACTGTATGCTTCTCGTCTACGGTCCATGGATTACAGTTTAGGAGGCTTCAGGCGTTCTCAGTAAGTTACGTGCTTGGCTGAGTTTATACGGTGGGTGAAGGAGCTATAT